>NW_010248268.1:4716-22784 GCF_000690775.1 Eurypyga helias | reverse complement strand
AGCCTGGGATGGGGCATCCACAACAGTCCCTGATACTTCCTCTCTCTCAACCAGATGGGTGTTACTTCCACTGGGTTGTGTGTGATAAATGAAAGATGGCAAAATGAAAGTCCAAACCATTCCCCTGCACTCCCTGCAACCCCCAGGATGCCTCTACTTCTCATCCCCTGGATCTGCTGTAAAGGTCTTTTCCATCCGATAGATGGAATAGGTTTGCTGTAGCTAAGCAGCCAAAACTACAAGGGGGTGATGGCAGTCATTTTACAGGAGTTTTTATGGCTGGGAAATCTCTGAGAAGCAAACAAATCAATATAATTTCAGAAGAGTTTGGGTAACATTGCTTAATGGTGGGACTTATTAAATGGGGAATGGTGAAGGCACATGAGTACCCCACGTGCTGTTTTTGTGCATAGCTCAAGACTTTTGTAAATTAAAGCAGGGTTGGAAGATCCCAAAGAAGTTTGGCAGAGAGACGGTGAAACATTTCATAACATTTACATCATTGTCTTATGTTTTTCAAGGGAAATTACTCATAGTGTGATTTCTACTGTAAGTAGAAATCTGCTCCCTCCTGCAGCCCTGCGCAGTAACGTGCAGAGGTAAGGATTAGCTGATGTTAGCAAGGTGAGAATTCCAAAAGTTTGTCCAGTGTCTCCTAATTTAAACTCTGACTCTCCTATACCAAGTGCCTATGAAAACATATTAATGCTTATGGGGTGTCTGCAGGGAGAAGCCGGGATGGGATGCTGAACATACTGTGTGCAGCTCAGTTCCTTGCTTCCGAGAGGCTGCCAGATGTTTGCATGTGGGGCATGCTTTGTAACATAGCCTCCAAAAGGAATAATCACATACCTGCTTTGGCAGTGCATCCAGCTAGCAGGAATTGTTAAACGAGTTGCTTCAGGGAAAGAAATGATTCAAAGAAAAGTTTTTTAAAAAGATGCAAAAATATCAGAAGTCTTGAAGTGTGCAGAACACATCTGACAACAGCAAAATGGGACGAGCTGTACTCTTGCAAGCAGATACAGTTCTAGTTGAATGAAAGCAAACTATTGGAAGGAGATGCTAAATGGGAAAAGAATGCAAAAAAACCCAAACCCAAGCACCAAATCCCAACACAACAAACAAAAAAATAACAACAAAAAAAAAAACAGTAGGGAAAATTTCCAAATTTAGAGCCCCGAACACATTTTCTATTGCTACTATTTTCCAACAGTCTACATTTTAGTAAATGTGAAATACACATAATGTCACTTCATCTTTTGAAGAAGACATTGCCTATCAAATAAAATTAAACTGCCACTGCAGAGCTCAGTTTTGAGCTGACTACTGTGTGATGTAACACGTTCGTCTCGCACTTAAAAACACTAGTACTAGACTTGTCAGGAATGAAGGGCTGGATCTTACATTGAAAGCAAGTGGTACATTAAGAGGTAAGGTACAGCCTATAGAAATTCTTCTGTGTTTTCTTTATGTTGTGCTCTAGAAAGTGTGAAGAAACTGCTGTTATTGAAACTGTCAAGTCCTGTTGGGATTTGGCTGGCTGGGAAATGAAGAATGTAAGTAACTGAGAATAGGAGAGTGTTTTAAGAAATTCCAAATGCATCATGTTCAGAGCGCGTGCAATTTTTGCAAAAGCCAGACACAGACAATCTGACATTGTCCCCAAACGTGGGTCCTCTGGCTGGCAGGATGGTAAATGTGCTGCAAAGGAAGCTGTACAGTATGTTCTGATTTTAAAAAGGGCCACATACGAAGACCACCTTGCTGTACCTTAGTGCTGCTTTTTAATTTTCATTTGGAACCACTATTTAAAATAATTTGAACTTAGTATTTGTTATTATGTGGACTTTCCAACCATGTAATTATTATATTCTGTTATTACAGTGGTAGAATCTGCAGCAGTCCCTCATTCTGACATTTTAATCACTAGTACTTATTATTGCAAAACTTCTCACAGGCAGAACTGATTTGTAAAATCAAATCTTACATCATTTTCAGGGTTTGACATCTTACATAATTAACTAATTTACTATACTCTGTAAGTCATTGATTTTTCCATGGAAAAAAAAGAAGTTAGACTGAAACTTGCATCTATTATTTTCTTCCAATGGATCATCCTGCCTGCTATAAATATTCCTTGTTTTTTAATCTATTGTCATTTCCATGAGAGAAATTTTATTAATCAGATAAACATGTTGTGGGCTTGCAGTCTGGTTATCAAGACATTTCTCTTTTAGAAGTACAGTTTTTATGTCTGAATGTGGCTGAAGTAGTTAGACCCCAAAACCTATCTGATTAAAGGAGACTTTATATCTTCTCATTTCAGCCTTTCCATAAAAACCAGTATTCTCTTTTCATATGAATGATAGCCACCTTGGTAAATAAGTTACCCTCCATAACAAGTTTTTCTTACTTCTTACTTCTATTATTAGTAATAGAAGCAAAAAGGGAAGAGACAAAGATTATGGTGTGTTTGTTATGGGTTCATTGTGTAATATTAAAGTAGCTGAGTGACTGGAGGGATTTTTCTAACTCAGGCCGCATAGTTAATGTTTAGAAAGCAGAGCAGTTTTATACATGATGGACATGTAAATATTATGCATTGCATTCTAATTCCTTCTACATGACAAGCAGGTACCTTGTTTATCCTCTTTCAGTTTATCAATTCTCCCTTCCAGGTAATGCAGTGTTAGTTGAATATAATCTAGCTGATCAAAGATACATCAGCTTACAGGAGTGCAATTTCTTTGGTGTTTTGGTTACAGATCTATCTGTCATGTAAAAAATTCTGAACATAGGAAGCATGAATAAATTAATAGGTGATAAGCAAAATTTGTACATCAGTAAGGGATGCAGATTAAATTTTAATAGTTAGCTTTGACATGGGGCCTTTCCCATGGGGGTTAGAAGTGATTTAGAAACGCTAAGTGTTCCTCTAAAAGTCTAGAAAGCCTAGGTTTTTGCTTACAGAACAGGCAGGCTGCTCTTGTCAAGGGTTCAGACACCCTTCACCTTAATCCAAAGCTGGGTGCAGAGCTTCTTCCGCAGTGACCAGTCAGGTGCTTTGAGCTCTGCTGACTGCCTGAAACCAGCTCTTCCCAGGCTTCCATAGCCACCTTTTGTTCCCTTCCCTCCTGTCCACTCCTTCAGAGGAGCCTTGCTGTCCCCTTCCTCCAGTTTTCTGTGGGCACTGTCATTCTCTTCTCCCTCCACACCTTATTTCCGGACAGTATGAGCTACAAACACAAATGCAGTTATTGTCAGTTTCTTGACTTGCAGATTCACTTTGGATCCATCTCCTGCCCAAGCTAATGTAGCAGTCCGGCTCCCTTGCACTTCCTGGATCGATAGCTATTCATTTAGCAGAAAGAGAACTCAATCTTCCTCTACGTGTTCTTCTTCTATTTTCTTCTTCATGCATATAGCCATCCTGCCAGTCTCTCAGCCCTGACATCTGGGTGTTACCTCTTGGTTGCACCTCTTTGCCATTCTACAAACCGTATCTAAACATTACCAACTCACTGTAGCCTACTCTGCTTGACCCATTCATTCAGCTTAAGCTGCTCCAGACACTCAGTTTTGGTAATATTTATTTCTCTGTCTTTCTCTGATCACAGCTTAAGCAGAACATGGGAGGAGGCATTAACTGTGGAGTTAAGCCTGGTTTTGTGCCTTTGGAAATGTAAGCTAATGGGAGACAAGGAAAGAAAGAACTTTTGGAAAGAAGAACGGAAATAAAATCTGTTGAAAAAAACCCTGAATTTTAGGCTTTTAGTTGTAGGGCAAGCAGGACTGTGTCGCAAGACATTTCCCTCTTGATGGGCCAGAGCTCCATGTGAAGACCCAGGGTCCCATCAGAGCTCAGCAGTCCCAATGAAATGCTCAGGTGGAGTACGGTTTGCTCATCTTAAAAGCTTCGTGGCCCAATTACTAGCTTTAACTCTGGTCAGAGCTCTTGTGCGTAACACTGTTGATCTTTCAAGGTCTCACCTTCCAAGCATAGCGTTTGGGAGAAATATGCATTTCTGTGGCCCAGATCTGAGCAGGTACTTTTATGTGTCCTTTTGCCCTCACTGTGGATTTTCTGATCCTAGTGAAGCATCAAATTTAAAACCCTGGAGAGTATAACAGTATGAGAGGGTAACTGCATCTGACATATATTTATAAACAGCTTGAATAGCAAAAGACATACATGAAAACCAGCAACAGTAACAACAGTAAAGAGGGTGACTACCTGGGAACTTACTACGGAATAGACACTTCAGAGGGCAGAAGCAAGCTGTGGATATGATATGGACTAAGATAGATAGACATGACATTTAAAAGCTTTGATCTTAATCTAAAGTGATCTGAAATGAGAAGAAATCATAGAATCAAAGAGGGCAATTCAGGACACCAAAATTAAGCAGGGGACAGTATGGCAGGGGAGATGATGTGCTGAATGATGAAAGTTGCTGGTGGTTAATAGAAGATCTTCAAAAATAAATGACTGAGTCAAGTGGACCAGGCAGCCTGCAATAAGCACAGCAGTACTAGAAAGAGAAAAGACTGTAGACTAGAGGTATATAAGTGAATAGGAAGAAAATAAAACTATTTTCTGTACTGTGCATTTTAACATTTTTTGTCTACATTTAGGACGTAATCAAGTGTTGTCAGGGAGCACTATGCTTCTCAGCTCCATACTTACGAACCAGCAAAGTCTAACGGTATCACAGTTGTGATACAGCAAGGCCCATGCTTGAGTGTGTCCCGGTATCAAGAACTAAATGGATGACAAAAACCATGTGTATACACTTTGCTGAATAGAACTGCATCTCATTACTTAAAAAACTTCTGTCATGTATACTTTAATATGGAAGGCCAAGAGGCTTTAATTATAGGGGTAGGAAAAGTTGTAATCCCTTTGAGTAAGCTTAAAGGTGGCGTGGACTGACTCCAAGAGCAAACCCAGCCAATTATGGAACCTGAAGGACATAACAGAAAAAGGTTGTGCAGCAGTTGTGGTTTCTGACATTAAACCTGTACGCAATGGGTACAGCTATATATCATTCACTTTTTGCTTCTGCGGTGAAGACCATAAACATGAAAAGACTTTCCAAAAAGGAAGGTATGTTTTTGCTCATGTAGAAGACCTCTTTCCAAGTTACTGTGGTGAAGACTGAGCATCAAGAGATTTTCTTTCCCCCCACCCCTCAAACTTAAAGTGATTTTTGGGACTATATAGAGGGTGGGAAAAGGTAGAAATGATGCATTCAGACAACATCTGGCTAAATCACTGCTCAGAAGCCTTACAGCCTGAGGTTCCCGATATCATTTGTGACTGCATGGGGTTTGTATGGTGGGTTGTGGTAGCAGCAGAAGGGCCACAGGGATGGTTCTCCTGTGAGAAGCTGCTAGAAGTTTCCTCACCTCCAAGTTGGGCCTGCCTCTGGCCATGGCTGAGCCAGTCAGCGCCTCTGTGATTGACATGTTCACGAGGGGAAAACAAAGAGACTGGCAGCGGGGAGAGGAGTGGGGTGTGAGAGAGACAACAGGGCAGACACCCAGGTCAGTGCAGAAAGGTGTGGAGGATGTGGGCTGGAGCAAAGCTGAGCCCAGGAAGAAGCGAGGGATGGGGGGAAGGTGTTTTTAATATTTAGTTTTGTCTCTCATTGTCCTACACTGATGTGATTGGTAACAAATTAAATTGACTTTTCTCCTGCAGGTCACGTCTATTTTGCTGGTGATGATAACTGGTGAGTGATCCTTCCCCATCCCTGTCTCGACCCGTGAGCCTTTCCTGATATTTTCTCCTCCCCATCGCACCAGGGAGGAGTGAGCAAGCAGCCGCATTGTGCTGAGTGGCTGGCTGGGCCTAAACTATGACAGTGACCTCAGGGGAGAACAGCAACATAAAACTAAAAAGGGGTTTGCTTTTTACATACAGAATACCTGAAGAGTGCTGTATTTTGTTTTAAAAGTAGTAGAATGATGGAAACAGGTCCACAAAGGACCTTGGTAAGCCAGTAGCACATCCAACTCTCCCAAGGTAGAATTGGCTGTACTTAAAATGCCCTGACACCCTAAAACCTCTGATAACAAAGAGCCTACCACCTCACCAGACTCCAGCCCTTTGCTACTCTGACCATTGATGTCTCAGGTACATCTCAGTTGATGCAGTTTGAATTTTTTTTTTTATATTTTTTTTTTTGTCCTATTCGCAGAGGTCACAGAGAACAGTTTTATTCCCCTTTTTCCTGGAGTCCTCTAGCCTTTCTGAGGATTGTTACTACTGTTTTTCTAAGTCACTTTTTCTCCAAGCTACACAAACCCAATTCCCGTGCCCTTTGTCACTGGTCATGTATTTCCTCAAGCTCTGCCCACTGCTGTTGCTGTCCACAACTCTTCAGTTGTTCAACACCCTTTTAACATGTATCCTATTTATATGTTGTGCTGAAAAGTCGGGGGATTCTATGGTTTGATGATCTCTCCCAGAGCATGAAGTAGTTCTAATATCAACTCAAAGAGCAAAGAACCCAACATCCTGGCCAGCCACCACCAAAACATTATAATAACTACTTATAACAATTCCGCTTTAACACTCAGTAATTAGATCTGTTGTCATCTCAACTTTTGAGCCACGCATTGAGCGCCAAAAGGGACTGTCGTGGTTTAATCCCAGCCAGCAGAAAAGTAGACACATCCGATCGCGTGCCACCCCCCAACCCCTCCAGTGGAGGAGGAGAATCAGAGGAAAAGACAAGGAAACTCGTGGTCTAAGAACAATTGAATCATTGAATATAAATGAATAAAACTGTGATACTAATAATACTAAAAATACTAATATTACTACTAATATTATGTAATGAAAATAATACTACCACTACTAATAATTATATGTAATGAAAATAATGGAAAATAAAACAAATATTACAATTGCTTACCACCCGCTGACCGATACCCAGCCAGGTCCTGAGCAGTGACAGCTAGAGCGAGCCCCACGAGTGAGACAGCAAATGAGAAAACCAGCCAACTAACATGGCCTCCCGGCCCACCCCCACCTTATGTACTGAGCATGATATTCTATGGCATGAAATACCCCTCTGGTCAGTTTGGGTTAGTTTTTGAACTGTCTCCCCTCCCCACTGCATGTAGTGAAAATAAAAGGAAATGCAGGTGCGGCACCAGAAACTGAAAAGTCCTTGATTTGGTACAAACACTCCTTAGAAAAAACTAAAAACACCAGTGCTATCAATACTCTTCTTGGTGCAAATCCTAAATATGTTTGTCTTGCACAAATCCAAAACGCAGCTTCATAATATCTGTGGTGAAGAAAATTAACTCTGTCCCACCTAAAACCATCACAGCCATTTAAGTCTGCTACCTGGAACACAAATTTCTCATTTTCACAGCCAACGGAAATGGCAAAGTGATGAAATGAGGGTCCTAATTAAAAGAATTATGTTTGAAAGTTGTAGACCAACCGATAATCTTCCAACTAGTGTTTTCCCTGAAACATAACAAAAGAAGTCTAAATTCTTTTCTCCTACAGATAAAAGAATTTTAATTATAGTTCTGACTTCATAGGGAACCTTTCTTATTCCCTACAACAAATGACAGACCATGCAAACATTTAACTTAAGCAGTTCTTTAACTAACCTGTTCTTTTCTAGGAAAGTTAATTAGTTAACTAGAAAATGGGAGGGGGAGGGGATTACTTTCTCCAACATCTGAGTGATTTAGGAGCTTAATTATCGATTAAGAGATTAGTTTTTTGAAATCTGCTTTTCAAAATGTGGCCCAGACCTAAATGACACTGTAAAAGCAGAAATAAAATGTTTATTTTTCATGTATGTTTATATTATGATTAAATATTTTAATGTATGTTTACCTCCTAATCTTTCTTTTTATGTCCTGCTCCAGTCTCAATTTGTTCTGTTTTTATTCCTTGATTATATTTTTTAGAGACAGGTATTCCCCAGATGTATTTTATTCCTCTTGAACCCTAAAGCCATATTAAATGTACATATTTTTAAAAAGTTGCAAGAGCCAGCACTGTTTCTCTTTTCCCAAGCCAATAGCATCCTATGGCTCAAATAAACTGCCCTTATGTAAGCTGGGAAGCAAAATTCCTCCCACAGTCTGTTCTCCCTCATTGCAATCTACCTCTACAAGGACAGAAACTGAGGCTCCTGGCCTCTGTGGGGGTTCACTGAGCACACCCCTACTGCTAAATCAAAATAATGGCCATGCAGCAAGCCTTAGCACCATGGTTTCGATGAGGCTCAGGTGCCAGCGGGCTCCTTGTTGTGGGCTACACCTGATAACCTGCTCCAGGAAAAGGACTGAGTGCACTGCTGGAAATGTTTCACTCCATGGATTGTTCCTGATGTGGGCACGGCTGTGCCAGGTTTGGCTCCTTCCACCTTGCACCATTTTCTGACATTATTCTAGCAGGATTTGCGTTACAAAATGTTTCCCACTTGACCCCATGGCATGTGAACATACCCTTAGTTTCATGCTGTAAAACCATCAATGTGGTGGGCTGTAATGCAGCCCAGATTGTTTCAGATGCTCTGAAATGGAGAAGAAAAATCCCAAATCCACACTCCTTTAAAATCTATCACCTCCGAGGGCCCCAGGGCAGAAGGTGAGGCCCCAGGGAGGTACAGGGCAGAGCACTGTGCAGGACTTGAGGGCAGCTTCTGCTCAGAGGGGAGCCAGGCAGTAGGAGGACAGAGAGGACGCATCCTGCGCCACTCGGCCACGTAGGCAGGACAGACATACCCCATGGCACGTGCCCAGAAGCAGCCAAGAAGAGTTGTTTAACTGTAAATGCAATTTCACACACATGATCCTCTCGGTACTTCTAGGGGAAGAGCATGTCACAGTATGCACAGATTGTGGGCGTAACACATAATCCATTTTCTTGCCACAGAAGGCGACTGGAACACAGAGACAACAACTTCCTCAGAGCTCTCAGGTGCCAGGTAGACACACAGAGGTTTTCTTCCACGAATGATTTCTATCTGACGGTTCAGCTTACAGAGGACACGGGACATGAGGTTCTGCTCCCTCTCACCCATCATTGAGTGTCCTACCCCAGGACCTGCTGGGCAGGGGCAGACAATCTCACGCTGGCCCTCTCTGAAGGTGCTCCGCTTTGCGTAAAGGCTTGAAGATCCCGGGGCTCAGGAGCAGAGACCAGCAGCCTCCGAACGAGAGAGCGTTGTGGAAGAGTGACAGATCCCAGTTTAAATTGTTTGAGGCAAGAGGAAGACTCAACACTCATCTCCTACACCTTGCATGGAAGGGCCATGCTCGCCTATTAAGTCAAATGTTGCGGTGTTAAGACCACTACATCCTTTTGTAAATTTAACTACAAATCAGAAATTTTTTGTCACTGGATTTAAGGACAAGCAAACAGATTTTGAACTGAGAAGCCTTCTGCCGAATCATTAGGTTGCATTCATACCTTGTTCTGGATAAACATACAGAACTGTGAATCACATTAAGAGCAGAAAGATACAAAATACATTTATTACTGCAAGGAAATAAACTGCTCAGCTGGGGGAACAGTCACAAAATTACACATTTTCTCTTGTTACGTAATGTAAACCACTTTCTGTTCTACCAGAAACATAGACCTTTACTTATCAAACTTCAGTTTTCAAGTCCCTCACAAGCAGCTTTGATTCATACCTGAACAGACCAAGCAGGAACATGCCTGCCAGGCTTGTGCAAACACATTCTGCTACTTAATTCTGTTAAGATATAAACAAAAACCATACCCCTCAGGATATAAGAATGTAAGAAACAGCAATAAACATTTCACGGAGATGGACATAAACAGGCAGGGGGAGTTGAGAGCTGATAGCTGGCCTTAGCTTACTGCGTGCTATGTCAATAAATACCAATCTGAACTTGAGTATGACAGGGAGAAAGCAAGGAGGTGGAAGGAAGAAGGGCATGTTCAATTGTATTCTTGTGCTTCTGAAATTTCTTATGCTGCATTCACACAAGTCTTTACGTTGTTATTAAAATTGTTATCAAGCTGGTGCTGCAGAGTCTCACACCTCATTTAAAATAATGTCTTGAGAATCACAGCTGTGAAGAAATCCTTGAAGACACGAGTCAAACAGAACTGACGTACTCTTACCTTCAACAGACTAAAGACAATCAAAAGAATAACTTTCAATTGGTCTGAGCTGTTCATCCGAACCTGAAATCTGAAGATGACAGACTAAATGTAAAGGTTGTTAACTCTTTTACTGCTGATTGTTTTACTAGAAAGTTAGCTAATATAGAGAATATGCTTAAAGACAAGAATATGTTTATGTTCCATTTCGAGCACTCAATCAGCCTGATCGTACTATCAAACTGATGTACTTGGTATGTCTGAACAGAAGTAAATCCAACAAAAATATGTTCACAAATTATTACTTTCTTAATATGTGTGATGAGCTGAACAATTTTTCAGGGCCATCTGGAAAAATTATTCTAGAGTCAGGAGCTGAAAATTGATTCACTTATCCCCAAGAGAGAGGTGTTTTTTTTAATTAAAAAAAAGGTTTATTCTTATTTAGTCAGTAGTCTTGTGTGAATCAGCTGGTCCACGGATTTCAATATAGTCAATATCAGTCAAAATAGCCCTCAACCCATTGCTCCCGCATGACTGGGCTGGGCCTCCACTTCCCAAATGATGGTGGCATGCACAGAAGGCAGGAAGCAGACTTCGCCCGTGAAAACGGCGGAAAATCCCCACCAAACCAAGTCTCACACCCAGAGTACTTCAGTCTCCACATCAACAGTCTGGGCAGATGAGTGCGAGCATAACATTCAGGTTATCGACCCAAAATTACAGATGTGGAATGCTAGGTGAATGTTTAGGTATTATGTGGAAAAAACGTTGATATAGGAGAGGACTAGATGGGAGATGAAGGAGGGGATGCAGAAGTGGAAAGTTTCCACCTGGTATTTTAAACCAGCAGCAACAGTGCAAGTGGTAGTACAGACCAGTACCTGGAGACTCAGTAATGCAGCTCTAAGAGTTGTATTTAGCCTTTTACTTTTTAGGGTAGGAAAGCTTTCGATGGCTGGAACTTCTGCGGCCTCTTCCTTGCCTGCCAGGCTCCTAAGGCTTCATCCCACTGCAGAATGCAGTTTTCTCCGGAGGGCATCCACAACCTGAAGGGGTTGGAGCCAGGATTTCTGAGCTCTCTCTCTTGTCCTTTCCAAGTCAAAGATTTCAGTGGCAACATTTACATCTATATTAATATTTTCAAAACTTCTGAGACATTCTGTCCTCCTAGAAATGTTAAGGGAAGTCAAAAAAAGAAAAAAGGCAAACAAAAAAGGGGCTGGGGTGGAAATCACCACTCTTACTTATGTAAAAATGCCAGTAATCTCTCTTGAATTGCCGCGGAGGTCAGCAGCTCAGTTCTACTGTTCCACTCTGAAAATGGCACCTTTCAGCACTGAGTCAGAGCACATGCTCTGTCCCAAGTGGGAAACGACACCCAGCGAGTCGCTGGGAGAAGCACAGCGCTTTCACCTTTTTCTGATGCCTCCTGCCCGGCTACAGCTCGTGTCTGTGGTGCTTTAGCGGATGAGACTCGACATCACCACTTAGAAAGGCTGACAATCTCCACCTGCTGCAGACAGCGTTTCACTGTGTGATTTTGACCATCTGGATATGCAGCATCCTTACTTTATTTCCTTTTTTGAAATACCTCTTTTCGTGAATTCCCAGGAAATTGGGTTTCTCTCGTCTGCTTGGTTCAAGCTGACAAAATCATCTGTCGTTTTCTTGCAACTAGTTAAGCTTTTTCCTTCAAATTCTTTTGGCTTTGGGACAGATCATTCATCCCAGGCATTACTGGGTCTCTCCTCAGTAACCCATAACCTGCCTTTGAAATAAGTTTCCAACACTTTTCTCTGCAGGCTTCCTCCTTCCTACATAGAAAGTTTGATAAAAAAGGAATGCAAAAGCTTTTTTATTTACTTAACCGAAGTTGTCCCATTCTGAACAGAATGCACAGCCCTATTCCTTACAGTGCCAACAGTAACTGTGACTTTGGCATTAGCACTTGGGCCTTAGAAAAAACATTTTTGTCACTAAAGACACCATGAGGAACATTATTTCTCTTGGCGACAGATGTTTTAGTATATACTGTGGGCTACAGTGATGAAGAAGATGTAAAGACATCCCAAGCAGCAGTGAGGCACGTGTGGGCGGTGGAGCTTCGGTAAGTCGCCTAATCACTAATGGGAAATTATCCAAACTTAAAGTGCCAAACCACATGCAGGAACGTACAGGTATAGTACACACGTAGCATATACGTATTCTACATTGGACTGTGCCGTCTCCTTTCTAATAAAAAAATGTCTGGTTACAAAAGTATGCTCCACCCGAATGTCAGCTTTTTATTTGCACGTGCGATTGATTGTTATAATTTTTTAAGGTGTGTCTCAAGTTTTATATGGGAATGGGAAAAACACCCAGCCACAATAAGAGAGAGATATTCTTTGCAGAAAAGGATCTAAACACAAACCAGGCCAACAGGTAATGCTCGCAGCAACTCTTACTTCTCATCTTACCCCATAGATTTTCCTGCATTGTTTTCCTTAAAGCTAGCATGCTGCTAGTTATCCTGAACTCTTAACTGCTTTTCTACTGGGAGACAAATGAATCCAACAATGAAAATTTGTGTTAATTTTACTGGTTTTCTGAATCTGGCTCTACTGCTATACAGCACACTAAACTCTGCAACCTCAGTGGTATTCACCTCACCTTGATCCAAACAAAATATACTCGGCAGATGTTTTGCCTTTTTACCAGGGCATGTTTAATCAACAACATATCCAAGTTGATTAATTTTCCAATATTGGACATGGTGATCTGGATTTGCATTGCCATATTTCTCCGTAATCTCTTTCTGGATACAGTGATACCAGGAATGAAGGATGACTTCTCAGGGAAAATATATGTGGTTTTCCCTGAGCTGGGATTCTGTTTCTGCACCTCTTCTTTCACAGAGTGTGTAAAGCATTTACTCAGGTAAGGGGAAGAGAGGACTGGTTTCCAACAAATGGTGGATTTTGTGGGAACCCCAAGGGAATTCTTGCAGCATTTACAATGTAGAACTGGTGGTCAAACAAAGTAAAGAGAGGCACTTACAAGCACCAGTCTGAAAAGATCACAATTAGTGTTTTGGTCTTGACATTCAGACTCAGGTGCTCAGGTACACCACATGGTAAAGGTCATTCATGGATTCAGGGGTTACATCTCTTGATTAGTTTGCTATACTGCATGGTATCTGTGTCAGGAGAAGTGTGGCCAGCAGGTCGAGGGAGGGGATTCTGCCCCTGTACTCTGCTCTGGTGAGACCCCACCTGGAGTGCTGCGTCCAGCTGTGGAACCCTCAACATCAGAAGGCTATAGACCAGTTGGAGCGAGTCCAGAGGAGGCCACGAAGATGCTCCGAGGGCTGGAGCACCTCTGCTATGGGGACACGCTGAGAGAGTTGGGCTTGTTCAGCCTGGAGAAGAGAAGGCTCCAGGGAGACCTTATTGCAGCCTTCCAGTACCTGAAGGGGCTACAAGGAAGCTGGGGGGGACTTTTTACAAGGGCCTGTAGTGACAGGACAAGGGGTAACAGGTACAAATTGAAAACGGGGATGTTTGGATTAGATATCGGGAAGAAGTTCTTCCTGGAGAGGGTGGTGAGGCACTGGAACAGGTTGCCCAGAGAAGCTGTGGATGCCCCATCCCTGGAAGTGTTCAAGGCCAGGCTGGATGAGGCTTTGAGCAACCTGGTCTAGTGGAAGGTGTCCCTGCCCATGGCAGGGGGGTTGGAACTAGATGGTCTTTAAGGTCCCTTCCAACCCAAACCAGTCTGTGATTCTGTGATCTTGTATATGTCATTAACTTGAGAATACAGTTCCTTAGACCCAACACATGACTATAAGCATTACACAAACTATGCAGTCAATGTGCAAAAGGAGTAACACACAGTCATTTCATATCAGAGTTCTACCCTGTGAAATCTTGGCAACAGGTCATGACAACACCAGTTAGTGCATTTATATGTATATATGTTGATCTTTATATTCAAAAATTCATAAATTCCCAGAGGGCTTGAGTCTGGCATCAAGGTGAAAAGTCAACGTGATCATAACAGATGGTTCAGTACTTTTAGAAGCGCAGCTGCCAACACCCTAAACACTGAATTCTTGTGGTTTTCTGTATCTGAGTTATGGATGGTGTCATTCCCTCCAGCTCCCCACCAACACAGAACTGTTCGGCTTTGGAGAGGCCCTGGGTGAGAGTCCAAGGCAAAAGCTTTGCCAGCCCAACACAGAGACTTGCGAGCAGGACGCAGAGACAACCCAGTAGCTCAGGTCAGGACTCAGCCAGGAGCCGTTACACCCGGTGCAAAGCCAGACCAGAGCCAAGCAGCTTGCCCAGTGTGCTGGGTCTGGACAGCTTTGCTGTGCTTTGCTCAGCTCTTCCAGCTCTGGGAAGGTCTTGCTGCAGTGCAGAGCATGGCATGACTCTGGAGCCTGTCAGGATGGCATGCGGAGCCCCATCGTGAGAGCCCTCTGGGGATGCCGCAGCAGCACAGCACAAAGCAGCCCTGCACCCCAGCCATGGGGCCAGGCTGAGCACCAGCATTCCCACTGGTACGGCTTGTCACCTGCAGTTCAGTGTCACCATCCTCCTGCCTGCCTGTGCAAAATGCTCCAGCTATTACCCATACTTTATCATCCTCCTGTCCTCTCTTTCTCTGTGTGGGGTAGAGGTAGCTGCATTCAGAAATCACTCAGACACAGTGCATCTGATATAACGGTGCACAAAACCAGCATCTCACATTCTTCTGTCAGGCACTGGTGGAAGGAGAGGACCATGAAGCACGCTAGAAAACACCCGATTATTCAAATGGGCACTGACTATTTCCTAGGTATTACAGGAGTCTGTCCTCCCTGGTGTTACGTCCTTTGTTACCAACACGTGCACTTAAAAACCCAAAACCCCACCACGTATGAGTCCTATGGTAAGGTACAATGAACGCTGAGACGTGCACATTTCATATCTTAATACGAGAAGAACGTTGTGTGTCTTCTGTATTCTTATGGAAGCATTTTTCCACAATACAGAAAAATAATAAAATATCCTTTCACAGAAATAACTGAATGAAAGCTGTTGTGTGCTGACTTCTTGCGAGCATCTATCTGAAATCTTTAGTGAGCGATGTGGAAAATTCACCAGGTCTGTTCTTCGTCCCATAAAAAGAAGCGTTTAAAATGTCATAAAGCTCATGAAACACGCTAAGTGACAGATGAATGATCTCCTTGGTTGACAGTAGGAAATAGCACTTTCCTGAGATGGGAAAGAAACCTTTGATGCTTTTGGCACTTTTTGACCAGATTATATTCTGAACAAACCTGTTAGAGCTGAAAGCGAGGTGAGAAGAGAGCATCGTTTTTACACGGCTCTTTACTCAACAGGCCCATATGGGAAAAGGGACTTCTTTTAAAAAAAAAAAAACACCACCTAAAAAACCAAGGAAACCTGCTTTCCTTTCTATTTTAAAGAACTATCTTTAAAGAACACTTTAAATAGGTTCCCAGCATTAAGACTGCTGTGGAGCGTGCCCCGAAGAGTGCTGGCAGGCGGGATGGGGTGTGTGGTACCGTACGAGACGGCGGTATCGCTGGGGCAGCTGAAGTGCTGTCTATCCAGGTGAGGCCTGGCTGTTGGTGGGGATGGCACCTGGGAGTGCCGGCAGAAGTTGAAGCTGGGTGCAGCTCCATTCCCAGAGGACTGTACCCATCTCCAGAGAGCATGCTGGTTCTACCAGACTGATCCTTTGCAATCCTAGACCAGGTCTTGTCAAGCAGCATATTATGGTTTTAATCAGACCTTGATAGATGCTTTTGTGAATGGGTGAATGTAGGCAGCGTTGGAGGAGAGTATTTGCTGGCAAGCTTTGGAGACACAGTCAGTGTGGCAGAGAGGAACAGTCGGTGTGGCACTGACAGTTCTGCACAGGAGAGAGCTACAGTTCCCTCCCTTTCCATTCCCTTCTGCCATCCCGGCCTCTTGTTTCAGCAGGTGTGGTGTTTAAGCATATCACTGACTGGGCAACACAAACAGCCCACATTTGCTATATTAGCCCCAGAGCTGTCCCACCGAAAGCCAAGCTGTTGCATGGCAGGAAAAGCCTGATGAAGATTAGTCTCGTTAGTCCCTCTGGTCTTAGTGGATTCTTGGAGCTGCCTCCTACCAGCAGTTATTACCCTCCAACAGCACTGTATGTAGGAGGAATAATTCCCACAGGTAGTTCATCACCATCTGTTTACAAGTGCTGTCACTTCCGTGCTGTGACAAAGAAGTGATGCTCTGGTAAATCTTCCTAAAATAAGGGATTGTAGAAATTATGGCCACCAATAGCTCAGGTTAGTCTGAAGTCAATGGTCTTGTGCTCCCTGGAGCTACGACAGTCATAAAAAAAGCCCCGGTGAGTAGCACAGGTCTTCATCCATTTAGTGACATTCATTTCCCCCCTCTCCCTTGGAACACCCCTCCCTTTTATTTCCACAGCATGGAGATAATTAGCTACTGGCAGTCGGTGGGAACTAAACCACTTCTCCCGTTGTGCCTTTGGGGAGGGTAAACCAGAGGCAGGTCCCCCATACCTCAGGGTCACGTGCTTTTTCCTAACTAGAAGGCAGTTCTCTTTTTCCTTAGTGGCTTGAACTACTCTAGTCCTTCGTGCCTTCTACTATAGCTGCCAAAATTATTTCTGTTGTTGTGAGCAGAACCCTGTTTATTGAGATTTAATTAAACTGGGGAAAAAAAGAAGTATAGGTGTATTCCTTACACTCACGGTAAAGGCTCAGTTGCCTCTTAGTCTCAAAATAGAAGTGAAATAACTCCCTACAGGTTCAGCATTGTGCAAAACCTGCACTCACTTCACCAAGGCCCATCTTAAACTCCTACACCCTGAAACTGTAGTGGTTGATAAGTAAAATAATCCTGAGGGAGCAGGGAATGGTTTAGTTTTCATAGCTTAAAGATGATAATGCGTTTATTGGTCACACGGCGATTCTTTACATGGTTTTTAAGGGGCAAAGCCAATTTGTAACAACACTCGGATAGCCTATACTAGGCAGTTTTCACCCCCTCCACTGAAAGGTCTCTCTCATTTGAAAGCAGAACTGCACTGACATTGATGTGATAAATGAAACAGCTGTCAACTTTTTTCCTCTTTAACATGGACTGTTTGAAAACAGACAGGCAGTTAGCAGCACAGTTTCTTAGCATTCTGCTAAGTGAGAGCACAGATCAAACTCCTTCAGAATAGGAACATTTATGCGTGCCTGCAATTCACGGAAAATTACCTTGTGTTGCAAAGCACTGAACCCCATCGTTAGCACACACACAGTCACGCGCACGTAGATGAGAGAGGGAAAGCTGCCACTGAAGGGCGAAGCAGACCTTGAAGGTAGAAACTCAGTGGGAGAAAGCATAGACAAGAGGAAGGGGTCATTCAAAGAATTGCACAAGAGAAATATAAACAAGCTGCAAAAGGAGAGGTAAACAGCTGCGAGCTCTCCACCGCTGCCTGGACAATCAGGAGTCGTCAAACTGCAGTGGAAGCTTTTAACTGAAAGACTTTAAAGCTGAATAATAACACATCAGCTTAAGGGGTCAAAGGACAGGCTGAGAGGGAAACCTATAAAAATTAAAAAGGGAGAAAAAGGGAAGGAATGATCACTCTGGAGACACAAGTTGAGGACTCACCCACAGGGAGGAGGGGCCGCCAACCAGCTACCCCTTGCAGCACAACTTACATCAAACACACGAGACAACCATGGCCCACACACTCCCTTGGCTCACCTTTTGTTCCCTGACAGAACACAATTTCATTTTTTCAAGGGTAAAATACAGACATTTCTCCAAGAAATACAACTGAGCACAAAGAACCATTGCTCCTGTGGTGACAGCAGTTGGTGAACACCTGGGGGACATTCCCTGTGGGAGAGAAGATGCAGCACAGCCCTGGCCTGGCTGCTCTCGAG
>NW_010248268.1:4353-4686 GCF_000690775.1 Eurypyga helias | reverse complement strand
CCCCACCCCCCCCTGCCACAGCAGAGAGACCCTCAGTGCACAGCCTCCGCTGTGGGTTTGGACACCAGTGCAGAGCTTACCTTAGCAAAACCAGCTCCAGGCTCCCTCCCTACTTCTGACAGAGCCTTCAAGATCCCTGCAAGCAGGAGCTAATTAGTGGTTATCAAATGAGCCATCCCACCCTTTTTATTTTCTTCTTCTTCATTTTTAAAGGAGCCCAGGCTAGGTATAGGTGCAGCTGCCTTTGTGTCCCTCTTTGACTCCTAGGGCTTGCTCCTGCCAGTTTCCAGCGTGGGCTTGGCATTCCCCACTGATGCTTCAGTGTCTCCCCTG
>NW_010248268.1:0-4297 GCF_000690775.1 Eurypyga helias | reverse complement strand
GCAGCGTTTTGGGGCAGGCTGGTGGCTTCTTCTATAGCACATCCTCCCCACAGCCGCAGCCGTGGGCCCAGCAGTCCCCCCTGGCAGCCACCATGCCCTACGGGGTCCCTGCGTTTGCCTCTTGCTCATAGAAAGCTATGAGGAATTTGTCTTCTGAGGTGACTTACAATTGTAAGTTTACGAGACCACATGAAAAAAAAACCAAAAAACATTGTCAATCGAATTACCCCTGCAGGCCATTTCTTCCCTCTGGCAGGAATTTGCAGTTCACGTAACATAACTGCACTGTTCCTCTGGAGAAGCGCATTGGGGAGAAAGCCAGAAACGTTGTGAAGAAGCTGGCCCACCTCACCAAAGGAAGAATAGTCACCTTTTCCATTAACTACATGTTGAACGTGCACCCCCTCTCGCCTCTGCCTTTGGGGCGTTCAGCACCGCCTCAGGTGATTTCTGGAACGTTTCAGCTGAGCAGCAGATCGAGCACATTCAGCTTATAAGCAAAAAAAGATGTTTTACAAGGCTGCCTGCCCCGCACACCCTCTGAGGGCTGTGAAAGACAAGCTGTGTTCTTCCTGGCACCGCCAGCCTTGTCCGTAACGCCAGCCCAGTGAGGTGCCTTGCAGGCAGGGTTTAAGGTGCAGCCGAAGTCTGCGAGGGACGATTTGTGAGCCAGGTGCACTTTAAGCACTGGCAGCTAGAAAAAACATCTTTTTTTTAAATTATATTTTTAAATGAGCAGATCTAAGGTTTGAGTGACTGAGAACCAATAGATACAGATGTGGGGTTTTTTTACAAAGTGTCTTTTCAGAGTAGAGCTGGAGTTGGAGCTCTTAACCTCAGAAGCTGGGATGGAGCCATACCATATATATTTATGTGGTAATACAGGAAGAAAGGTTATCATGTTTTAGTTAGCTAAAAGAAGTTTAGTCTGAAACGTTAAGTTTCTGCTAAACCCAAGCCTCAGCTCCCTCCCCTCCCCTTAGATTATAAAGCAATTTCACACCATAAAGGTGACTTCTGAAAACACAGCTGCTTGCCCTGACTCCCTGGTCAGTGTAAAACCGAGCAAAAATAAATCTGGAGGAATTGAAACGTTATCCTTCTTCCCCTTGAAAAATTAACTGGATAATCTACTGGAGTCTCAACTGACATCCAGAGCCAGCATCTGCGTGTGGCCGTCCATTTTTCCCTCACTCCCTATGTTACCAGAAGCATCATTTTCACTGTCTCCTTCGGCTCACAGCGATGGCTGCTAATGCTGGTCTGTGAACTGCAAGTCTCTGACAGCAAATCCATGAACGTCTTTTATCTGGGCACAGATGTCTTCCTCCCCAGCTATTTACAGACTCCCACAAGTGTTAATCAGGAAATTTCAAATAGGACAATATTTCCAGCTAAAAGCAGCCTTGCCCTGAGGGGTAACTATTCCAACTTTGGGAGCATCAACCTGCGAGCTCGGTGTTGGAGTGAACCTAAATAACCTGTTAGCACATTTGGAGCATCTTTGTCGTCCTCAAAACTCAGTGGTGGGGTATCTTGTAAAAAGAATACATTGTCAGATTTTACCAAGACCTTGTGAGATAAAGATTACGAAAACAGAGATCTGCTTCTTCTGGTAGCTTGTTACGATTCAGCTGTTTTGGGCTATCAGGGTTAAGGTCTATCTGGAGGTCTTTCAAGCTTCACGGGGTATGGAGTCCATGATATCAGGTATCGTATCATAAATTTTATATTTTTAATCCTTATTTCTATATGACCTGTCTGTTAGTATCACAGTTTTATAGAATATTTGGTGCAAAATTCTTTCTGGCCTTTCTCTTCTTTCTGAACTTGCCATGCAGTAGTAATCCAGCTGATGATAGGAGTGGAAGGCAGTTGGGACTATGGTTCCTCATGTACAATTTCTGTGTCAGCTCGGCTTTGACACGTGCTTTCCTGAAAGCTGAAGAGTGCAGGACTCCAAGACACAAGTGTGTATGTAGTTCAGACAGCAACGAGTGAGATATCACTCCTACGGAACAAAGTTTGTCTGGCATCTGTCCTTACACTGGCAATTTCAGCAATAATTTCCTCCCCAGATGCTGTGCAGTTTGAGAGAGTTTGGCTCAAGAGGTTAAAAAAATAACAGTCTGGCAGTAAACAGCTTTTTAGAAATATTATTTGGAGACCTACTTAAACTTGTGCAATGCTTTGTCTGTAATAGGAATTGCAGCAAGTAACTGTATTGGATAGGCAATATTTATCTTCAAGTGGTCTCCTTCGAAGAGAGAGCCCTGATGGACTTTGAAAGCTTTCTCTTAGGACATAACTCTTTCTGCTTCTTTCTTTTTATCCTACTTGAATCAGTGCATAACGTGAACACCCACAACCTTTGAGAAAACTCGAATCTGGATCTAAATGACAGGGTTTGGATCTGTTCTACAGAGTTACCAATTTATTTGTCTATAAAGAAATCTCACAGCTAATAAATGAATAAAGAAATGTGCAAAGATCCTCAGAGCAATAAACAGCTCCATTTCCTTCTTTCCCACCGAATTTGGTCACTATTTAAAAAATTGTTTTCCCTTCAGTCAGTCAGTTAGAGGTAGACTCTTCCCCTGTGAAGATGAACCATTACTCAGCCTGTGCATCCTGACACTTGGCCCTAGCTGCTCTGCGCTTCAGAGGTGACAGCAGGGGGATGAAGCATTCTTCAGCTCCTCGAGGGGTCTGGACCACTGAAAAGGTCAAACAAACAAAGTTAAAATAACCATGAGCCAGCGCGCTGGGTCCAAGATCAGCAGTATTGCTGCTTGGTGACTAATGCAATTAAATCAGCCCTCGGCCTCGTCCCGCGGCAACAAATCTTACAGCGTTGCGTACTGCTGCCAGATGGATTGCTCAAGCTTGGAAAGCTCCCTCATGCACACATACTTAATCACGACAGGCCCTGTTCGTGGAAAAACATGGCACCAACGGAGGGATTTTCAGCCACTTTCCTGCAGAAAAACAATGGCAGGAGCAGACTTGAAGGCGCAGGCTGCGGGTGGTGAACGTGGGCTTTGTGTGCTGCAAAGGGATGTTGATTTGTTGGGAAGAGCAGTAAAGCAGAGCCCAGAGGACCGTGTGCTGGGAGGACTTGGGGCCAGTGAGCACGGAAGGGTGGCCGCTGGCTCTCTGCCAGGCTCCCCAGCCATGGCAACCCCCAGCCTCTCCCAGAGACAGGAGCTGGAGGTCTGGTGATGGCTGTTGTGGCTGTTCCTCTCATTTGTCCTGTCGCTTCAACCCTGAAAAATTAGTTACTAGAATAACAGTGAGAAAGTGGATGCCTGGAATTTGTCTGGACTAAATGGGATGGGTAGTTTCTCTGCTTCCCACTTTGTGAGACATTAGTGGAAAGCTGGAAGGCAAGGACAGGAGGGCAATGACAGCACCTGAAACACGCTTAGGTCACCCACTGCACAGCTGCTTAATTCACCAACGTCTCCCCGTGGTGACCCTTGCAATGACAACACTTCTGCTTTCTTTCCTGCTCATCAGGTACTCCTGGCTTTGTCCCAGGCTTCATTATCATGCAGAAGGAGAAAAGCAACATCTGTTTAAGGCCATACAGTAACACTAAGCTCCATGAATTGTATACAAAATGGAGTGTCAGCCAAGAGAGACCATTCTGATGCTGCTGTTGGCATCAGCTAAAGTTCGAGAAGTCCTACAGAGTAATACAGTAGTGAGCTACTTAATTTTTAATGGGAAGGCCCTTTCCTATTTCATTTGGATTCTCACAGGCTTCTGGGCAATTAAACTGGGGTTTGAGGTACTGCAGATTGCTCTTAGCCAAAAGAAAAGTGATCTCATATTTGACCACTGTGGCTAAATCTCTGTTGTTACTGCCAGTCCAGAAAAAATGAGATACAAGGAGTAAAGCCCAAGCTGCACCTTCCAGTCTACTAGTAAGTGTCCCAGATGTGTTAACGTAGGAGCAGTTGTGTTAGGTCAGACTCGGGTATATTCGTCTTGGTATCCTTCCTTACGATGCATCCGGAGTTATGTCTGTGGGAGGAGTATGAGGCCTTTCCCCCTGTACACTCTCCGGCTCTCTGTCTGTGGTTTAAGTGTGTCCTGACCTAAAGCCTGCATTCACACATCTTTTTAGCAGCCATAAATGAAGCTACATTCCTCAGTCTCTCAAATTCCTTAACTAGAAAGCAGCTTGCCGTAAGGAACACCACAATTTACCCACAGAGTCATGGACAATTATTTCCTTTTGCTGGTATACTATCAGTAGTTCACTGTGTTGGTGTGCTGGGTTCAGCCAGGA
>NW_010248267.1:10135-12362 GCF_000690775.1 Eurypyga helias | reverse complement strand
GCGCTGGGATCCCCTTCCTCAGCGCACATGTGCCGAGCGGGGCGTTTATGGGTTGGCAGCGTCGGTGCGTTCGCGAGCCCAGCCACGGCGAAAGGCTTGATGCTTCCCAGAAGGATGAGGGGCCGCAGCCAAGCCGTTCCCAAGCAGGCCAGGGGGCTCGCTCTGCTGCCGGGACGGGGGCGCTGAGCCCACGCTGGGGCTGCCAGTGCCACCCTGGTCCCTTCTCCACTGCAATCTCCAGCTGTTAGAGAGGTCTGTGTGGATGTTGTCACCAGGCTGCAGGGTTGTTGTCACCATGTTTCCCGCTGCACGTGGCTGGGTTCTGATGGGGAGGTGATTTTTTTTTGGGGGTGCAAGATGCTGGTCCCTCCTGCAGCAGAGCCTTGGCTCCCTCCCCATGCCCGGCATAGTGAGGGCTGGGCTGAGGTGGAGGCTGTTGGGCGCTGGCACTGCTCGCTGCAGGGCTGGGGCTCTGCACCCTGTTTCTTCTCTCCGTGAGGAAGAAGGGGTGCAGGTGACCCCGCTCCGTGGGAGCTGGGGCAGGGATCTGTGCAGCAAGGGCAGCCTTGCCAAGGCAGAGGAGGACGGGAGCAGGGGGAATCTGGCCTCAGCTGGTTTCCCTGAGCAGGAGAACAGAAATCCGAGGAAACCTCAAGCATCCCATGTGCGGCTCCAGACCCCTATGGTGCCCCTCCTTCTCTGCTCCATGCCGGGGGCTCTGCGCTGGGGGCTCCGCGCCGCCAACGCGGGCTCCCCACACACCTCAGCTCCGCAGGCGGCTGGCGGAGGGGCTGTGCTACTCCCCACCCCCCTTCCCCGCTCTAAAAGCAAATCTTTGTTCTTGTGGAGCTCTGGCTGGCGGACAGCCCGCCGTCAGCCAGATGGAAAAGCACAGGGGCTCTCCTCCCTTCCCTGCTTGCTGGCTGCAGACGTCCTCTCCACATCTCTAGGGCTCCCGCTGGAGCTGTGCCAGGCGCCTGGGGTGCCCGATGCAAGCTGGAGCTCAGCTCTGCATCTGGGCCGCTCCACGCGTGGCCAACGGGTCTCCAGCCCTGCCTGGGTTCCCTCAACAAACCGCAGTCTGCGGCCACGCTGGGTGCAAGGGAGGATTGCCATGTCCCCAGAGCCTGCTCTGCCAGGGTGCCCAGTGCCCCTCTAGCCTGCCCACGCGCCTGGCAGGCCGTGGGCTGTCGGAGGAAGCCTCGTGTCCCCAGCGTTGAGGGAGCCCTTTGTGTCCCTCAGCTAGCCGCGCTTGTCCATGGGTACTCCTTCCAGCACGGAGGAGGGTATCCAGCCTGCCCCAGAGGAGGTGGGGGGCAGTGAGCCCTTGTTCCAGGCAGGGTGAGGGCTGCAGCGTCCGTGTCCACCTCCTCAAGGGCAGTGGATGGGTGGGAGGGATGTGTGCCTCATGCCAGCCTCAGATGCCAGCCATTCTCCAGCTCTGAGCTCATGGTTTCGGCTGCTTCAGCTGCCTGTTTGAGGGCTCTCATGCCGAGCGGGTCAGCGGGGCGGGCTGGAGCTTTCCCTCTCCCAGAGGCTGGCTCTGCCTGGGGCCCATGCCGAAGGTCTGAAAATGCTGGGGAAGGGGGCAAAGCCTAGCCTGGCTGCCTGCAGCACAGAAGCATCAGAGCTCAGGAGAGGGTGCAGGGGGCAGGTGGGGGGCACCTCAGCCCCAGGCTTGTCCAAGTCTGTGGGCACCCAGCTGCGCCAGGCAGCCAAGTCATGGCTGTACCAGTGGGCAGGTGCCTCTGGTGCAAAGTTGTCTTTTCCTATGTAACCCTGTCCAGTTTCCTGAGCCCGGTGCGTGCTTATCTCGGGCTTTCACCTGTTTTTCTAACACCTCCTTTCCTGTGCTCATCCCTCTTGCCTTAGTGTCAACTGTACTGTGTCGATGGGACTGGCTCTTGGGGTGTCCTGAGGTGTCTAGTCCTGTGAGCCGGGGCCTTTGCTGTGGCCGAAGGGTTCGTGGCTGCATTTTAGGGCTGTGCCGCCTCACACGCGCTCCAGACAAAGAGTATTTTATGAGCGCGTCGTTGCCCTTTGAAGCTGCCTCACTTGCGAGGCTCTGAGGCTGTTACCGAGGGGCGCTATCGAGGGAGCTGTTGACACAGCTGGCTTCCTCCAGCCTCGTGTCCGCAACTCCCTTACCTGGGCTGGGCCGTGGGTGCTGAGCCCGCTGGTCCCGTTGCTGGGTGACAGACTGCTGTGCCCTCCCGCCGGGCGGTGG
>NW_010248267.1:7794-9851 GCF_000690775.1 Eurypyga helias | reverse complement strand
CCCCCCCTGCCACTCTGGAGCGTGGCCAGGAGCTCCATTACCGCTGCGGGCAAGAGGGCGGCTGGGCTGGGTGGGGAGATGGGGTGCTGGGGTGGGCAGGCTCTGCTCACAGGGGGTGCGGGTCCCCTGTGCGACCTGTGCTATGGGTGGGCAGCGCTGGGTTTGCTTTTTGGGCAGGGAGCAGCGAGGGGTTCGCCTTGGGTATGCTGCAGGGTTGGATGCTCTGACCGCTGGGTTCTGGGTTCCTGCCCAGGTGGCAGGGTCAGAGCTTGGGGAGGGACCTGGGAGTCCTGGCTGCGCCATGGCTGTGGTGGTCAGGGGCATGCTGCCTCCCCAGTGGGCCCTGTTGCCTTGGAAGGGGAAAGGGAGCAGCAGATGGCTGCAGCTGGCTGGGATACCCCTCCTGGGCTGCCCCGTCCCACTGTGGAGGAACACAGCGCCTCATTCACGCCTCAGCTCCCAGGGCTGCTGCGGGGCTATGCAGGCTGACGTCAGGGCTCTGGTCCTGGGCTGCCAGGAGGTGCAGCCTTTGTGCCCCTTCCCTTCCATCTGCTAACCTCCCGCCACCTCCTTGGGTCCGGAAAGGTGCGGTGGGTGCTGATCTGGGATGCTGGCTTGGATTGGGGAAGAGGCGGGGTAAAATGTGTGCTCCGGGATGTGAGGGGCATCAGTGCAGCTGGTGGTGCAAGGATGGTGTGCCTCATCCCCTCTCTGGGAACAGGGTTGGTGGCCTGAGCCCGCGGGCTCTGTGGACACAGGAGGCAGCATGGAGGTGGGAGCAGGGCCTGAGGGATGCTGGCACAGGACACAGCTCTACCCCATGCCCTTTGGGGGATGGAGATGGGGACAAGCCTGCGCTCAGCTCCCTCGCCGGCTCAGACATTGAGGTTTTCCATGCTTGACGGGCTCTGTCCCACAGCTGCAGCCAGCAAACTGGAGGTCTCCATGCCGGCAGTAGTCGAAGTGGAGAGTGGGGGCACGGCCCGGATCGAGTGCAACTTCTACATCCCTGGAAATGGTTCCTACGCCTACATCAACTGGTTCTACGTGAGTGCTGGCCTGTGGGAGAAGTGGTGGGCCATGGGCTGGGGAAGCAGCTAGCTCTGGGCTTTCTCTCGGGCTCCCCATCAGCCCAGCCTTGGCCCCTCGCCTTGCAGATCGACCGCAACAGCCGTGTGAGGCTGTGCCGCATCACGGACGGCGAGATCGTGGAGGAGAACCTGGAGTACAAGGGGCGTCTGTCGGTGGGGGAGGACAAAGCCCTCTCCATCAGCAGGGTGACGGTGCAGGATGCCAGAACCTTCGTGTGCCAGGTCGAGGCGGGCAGCCACGGCGTGCACGAGAACCGCACTCAGCTCCAGGTCTACAGTGAGTGATGGGGCAGGAGAGCAGCACCGCCATGTGCTTTGTGGGGCTGGTGGGGGATCCTGTCCTATCCCTCCTAATACATGTGGTGTGGCTTTTCTTTCCAGAGGTCCCCGAGGCCCCTGAGATCAAGGCCAACCAAGGAGGCATCTCCGTGCAGAGCACTGGTGTCTCGGAGGTGAGGAGAGGCTCTACACGTGAGAGAGGGGGGCTCCCATCCGTGCCAGGCTTCCCCTCTCCCCTTGGGGGGCACCCCATGCTTAAGGCTGTCTCTGCCACTGCAGATTGCCCAGTGCATAAGCAAGAACGGCTTCCCGCCCCCCAACATCACATGGCACAAGAACGGGGAGCAGCTGGAGCCAGAGGAGAAGGGTGAGTTGCAGGGAGGTGGGGATGGGGATGGGGACAGGGACCTGCACCTGCCTGCTCAGGAGAGGGGCCAGGGCACTTGTGCTATCCAGTGTCTCATCGGCTGGGGACTGGCAGCCCGTGGCCACCCAAAGCAGCCCTGTGCTCCCAGGAGAGCCCTCCCCACCTCCCACGGCCTCCCCGTGGGCTGAGAACAGCAGCTGTGTCCCCCGCAGTGGTGAAGATCCCAGCCACGCTGACCCGCGAGTCGAGCGGGCTGTACACGGTGAGCAGCGCCCTCCTGGCCCACGTCACCCGGGAGGACCGTAACTCCGTCTACCACT
>NW_010248267.1:5817-7630 GCF_000690775.1 Eurypyga helias | reverse complement strand
TCGCTCCCGCCTCCCCCCAGACCCTGCGCAGCACGTGAAGCTGAAGGTCATGCCGTCCGCGGCGCTGGTGAAGGAAGGGGATGACGTGAAGCTGGTCTGCGAGGCTGACGGGAACCCGGCGCCCGTCTTCAGCTTCTATAAGAGAGAGGTAAGGCCGGATGGGACCTGGGCACCTCTCCCTTGGCAGGCACCTTGGGTCCTCTCTGCTTCCTGCATCCCTGGGGAGTGGGATGCAGCGACTGGGATGGAGGGTGCCCATGTGGGGCTAAGGGGTCTGCTTTCTCTCCACTGCCTGCAGCTGGAGAACAGCTGGCAGGACCTGACGTCCCTGGCAGACACCAACAGCGGGGTGCTGAACTTGCATGGTGTGAATAAGAGCAGCAGCGGCCTGTACAGATGCCAGACTCTGGACTTGGATGATATGGAACAGCTGGAGAAGGATGTGGAGCTTTTTGTGAACTGTAAGGCAGGGGGGGATGGGACTCTGCACACCTCATGGGGGGTGCCCCATCCCTCCTGCTCACCCTGCCCTGGTCTCTATTCCCCTCCTAGACATCGATGGGGTCCATGTGAAGATGGAGCCATCCTCACCCCTTCATGAAGGGGATACTGTGAAGCTGAGCTGCAATGCCCACAGCCCTGTGGCCCTGAACTACCAGTGGAGGGATGAGAAGGTGAGCAGGTGTTTGGGTATTGTAGCTTTCAGGCTTGGAGGGTCTGGGATTTTCAGCAAACTGCTGCAAACCTTCCCCCCCGAGAAGAGCCAGGGGTAGGATTCCACCTTGCGTGGACCTGCATTGTCCATCTTTACCTCTTCACCTCCTGGCCAGTACTGCAGAGAGGTCCTGTGCTTGCAGGGTCCCTAGCTGTACATAGGAGGGAGGGCTGAGCCCCTTTTGGACAGCTGCAGAGCCTGGGGAGCTGGGTGCAGAATGGCGTGGTGCTCGGGGCTCATTGCTGGGGGACGTACCTTCCCAACAGGGCAAGAAGGTTGCAGAAGGGAACCAGCTCGTTCTGAGCAACCTCACCTTCGAAACTTCCAGCAACTTCAGCTGCAAGGTGATCGCGCCAAGCGTGCCGGGGTTGGAACAGAGCAAGCAGGTGGCCGTGGCTGTTCAGGGTAAGCACTGGTATGTGTGTGGGCACGCCACACTGCCGGAGTCAACCCCGTCCCGCCCAGCATCCGCCCTGTTCCGCCCTTGAGAGCCATGGGTGCTTGATGTGCCCTCCCCACAGGGAAGCCGCGGATCGTCGCCATCAGTTCCCCGCTGTATGTGCGGCAGGACGAGGTGGTGAACCTGACCTGCAAGGCCATCGCTTTCCCCAGGCCCTCTGTCCAGTGGAATATCAACGGGACGGTGAGAGCTCCAGAGGGTGCTGGGTCCAGGCTGTGGCCGCCCAGAGAGGGGTTGCATGTGCCTCGGGTGCTGAATCCTTCGCCATCTCCCATCCTCACAGGCTCACGAGTATGTTGAAAACCAGCACGTTGCCAGCAACCTGACGGTGCGTGTGAACCACGACCTGCTGCGGGCAGGAGCCATGTGCAGGGTCTCCAACGCACTGGGTGTCAGCGAGAAGCACATCCAGCTGCTGGGTGAGTCTTGGGCGCTGCCCCAGGAACCCAGAGGAGCGTTAGTCCTCCTCTCGCAAGCGTCCGTGTGTGCTGTGCTGCCGTGTGGTGGCTGAGCTCTGTCTCTTTCCTTCCCTTCCTGCCCTACCAGTGGAGTCCGTCAGAAAAGGTCAGTCCCCACACCACGCCGGGCGCGTGCGTCCGTCAGCCCAGGCTCCGGCGGGAGCGGGCCGCCGGGGGGGG
>NW_010248267.1:4549-5730 GCF_000690775.1 Eurypyga helias | reverse complement strand
CGCGCTGACTTCTGGCCTGGGGAGGGAGCCTTGGCTGCTGGCCCTTGCGCTGCATTTCTCACTGCTCCTCTCCTTGCCAAGCCGCGAGGGAAGTGGAGGCTCTGTCTCCACCTGTTTCTGCAGCGGCGTGAAAGCTGCCTGCTTGTCCTCAGCCTGTAGCCCAGCTACGCCATCAAGTGCAGCTTCCTGCAGCCCAGGGCCCCTGGGCAAGGAAGCAAAGGGATGGCCTGATGTCTTGCAGGAAAACCCTGCAAGCCATCCTATAGCATGCCGGGGCATGGCAGCCTGGAGCAGAGTGCAGAGCGTGTTCATGCAGAACCTGCCCCAACAGGGCACGTTTGTACTGATATCTGCATCCTGCAGGGAGCTGGAGAAGCACCAAGAACTGGAGTCTCCATGGAGCTTTCTTGGGGGAAGAGGTCCTTTCCTTGCCGCCAAGGGGGTGCAGTCATGTGGAAGGTGGACAGCATCGGGGTGGGAGAGGCATTAACTTCGTCCTCTCCCGTTGTGTTCAGATCAACAGACAACGGAGAGCAAAGGGGTGATCATTGTGGCGATCATCGTCTGCATCCTGGTGGTGGCTGTGCTGGGGTCTGTCATCTACTTCCTGCACAAGAAAGGCAAGATCCCATGTGGCCGCGCTGGGAAACAGGACATGTAAGCACTGCTGCCCACCCTCCCGGGGGGCCCCTGGGGCCAGAGGTGCTTGCCATCACTCCTGCTTCCCATCTCATTGCACCGGCCGCTCCCTGCCCAACGCCGAGGGAGGCAATAGGGTAGCCTCAGGGGGCACCGCACGGGGGTCTCGGCAGCGCTTCCAGCTTCCCACAGCCCTGGGGTCTGCGTTGCTCGCCCCGGCCGTGCAGGGAGGCGGTGAGGAGGACAGCGGAGTGGTAGAGCAGCCAAGAGACTCCTCAGCAGGGAGGGGCTGGGCAGCCCAAAGCTTTCTCTGAGCCGGAGCCTCCTTCGCTCCTGGCCTTCCTCTGTCCCGGCCCTGCTCCAGAGCATCCCCTGAGATGGATCCCCAGGGCTTTGGCCTTGCTCAACCGGCCACGTGCCCTCTTGGGTATCACAAACATGTCTCAAAATTGTCACCTCCCTCCCCTAGCACAAAGCCAGAGGCACGTAAAGACAAGAATGTAGTTGAAGTTAAGTCAGATAAACTTTCCGAAGAGGCGGGG
>NW_010248267.1:4178-4505 GCF_000690775.1 Eurypyga helias | reverse complement strand
GCGTCGTGCGCTGCCCTTCCCCAGGGACAGGGCCGCTCCCAGGGCTGGGAGGTGAGGAGTGTACGGGGGTGCGTCAAGGTAATGCTTTTCTCTTCTCCGCAAGCTCCCCTCCCAGCGTTCCCCACCCTGCATGGGCCTCCATCATCCATCATCAGCGCTCGAGAGGGGCAGTGGGAGGGAGTGGGGGTGACAAAGCCATGGCGCTCTGCGCCAGGGAGGTGGGAGCAGCCCCTGGCACCCCTGGGGAGCACGCTGCCCACTGCCTGGCCTGCTTGGCTCTGCCTCCTGCTGTGCTCCCGGGAGCAGGAACCGGGCTCCCTCGGGGGG
>NW_010248267.1:0-4162 GCF_000690775.1 Eurypyga helias | reverse complement strand
AAACACCTCTGGCCGGGAGTCAGAGCGGAGGCTGCAGGAACGGGCCCTGCTCTGGCTTCTCTGAGCATCCTTGTGCAGGATGAGATGAGTCTCCTGGGCCATGTGCTGAGCTCACCAGGGGCCGAGAGCCGCCTGGGCCTTGAGCAACTATTCACAGTACGGTGCTGGAGGTGCTGGAGCATCCATCACCTGCTGAGGGCAGGGCTTGCCATGCCTTTAGTGTCCTGCGGAGCCACAGGATGCAGCACCTTAGCCGTTTATTTGCCTTAGGCCAAGAGATAATCCCGCTCTGGTCCTTGGCAGCTGGCACTGCCGCTGGCACTCGCCGCCTCTTGCCCTGGGGCATGGTGCTCAGCTGCCATGGGTGGCCCGGGCTGGTGGCTGTCCCCCATCACGTCGCCATCTGTCACGCAGGCACCTGCAGCGCAGGACCTGGCTTCACGTTCTCCTCTAACTGCTACTTTTTTTTTCCCCCCCTTCTTTCTGTTTTGGCGGACTGAAGAGCGAGAAATACATCGATCTGAGAAACTAGAGAGGGAATCTACTAAGTGCTTTCTTCCTTCAAACCTTTCCTGCTCTTGGATTGCCTTGTCCCACCCCTGCTCCAGTACCTGGGGAGCACAGCCGGAGATGAATACTGCGTCGCAGTGCTGAGACCCCAGCACACAGGGGGGTGCCCCCCGACTCACCTGTCTGTTACCTCAACCGTGGGCTTGCGGGTTGTTGACTTAGCAGCAGCAAAGCCGGATTCGCTTCCTGCTCCGGAGAAGCCAACAGCAATATTAGAAAGAAATATCCCATTAAGCTACCTGGTGGAAGGATTTGAGGCTTTTTCAGGAAAACTGTCCTGTACGCGTGTGGGAAGGTTTTGATGTGTTTTACCCCAAACCTGCTCAAAAAAACTGGTGAAATTTTACTTCTGGGATGTCCCAGGCACCTTAGATGTAGTGGCGTGCAGGTTAGATGACGGCAGGGTGGAAGTGGTGTGTTAGAGCGGCGTTTGCAGGTGCTTGGGGAGGTGTTAGTGCTTTGCTTTTCCTTTTGAACTGTTCTTGCCTTGGTTTAGCCCGGATCGGGTAGGTGTGATCCTGCGAGAGGCAAGTACCTGGCGGAGCAGGGGCCGGGGGTGCCCGTCTCTCGGGCACGTGCCCGAGGAAGGTTCTTTGGTTTGTAGCGTAGCCGTGCTGATGCGGGCGGTGGGGGTGGCAGGGGCTTCTCTCTCTCCCCCTTCCCCAAGGAATTGGATTGCATTTAGGGAGGCTGCACAGCCGCTGGCAACAGCAGGTCCTGGAGCCCCCCACCAAATTTAAGGAGTATTAGGCCAGGGCCAGTCGGTGATGTCTCAGGGTTATTTTTTTTGTGCTGAACAACTACCAGCCCCAGGTAACACTGGTTTATTTCTGTGCTGCGGTGGCATCTCTGGCCCCCGAAGCAGGCCGGTGCTACAGTGGTGGAGAGGGGCAAGCAGCCTGCCTTTAGCTTCCGCTGCCGCGGCGAGCCCCAGCCCTCCGCCTGCAAACACGGCTCACTCCCCTGCCTCCTCCTAGGGAGACCAGCCCCTCTCAGTCACCTCCTCTCAGTGCTGTGCTGTCCGCAAGCCTGACAACCCCCCCAGCCCTTGGGCAAGGTGCTGAGGCTCACCCCGGGCGACAGACGTCCCCTCACGCACCCCCAGCACCCTCCGTAGCAGGGAGCCGCGCAGCAGCCCGGCGGCCAGCACCCCAACAAGCGGTGAGCTATACGCCTGCGCTACCAGTGTTGTCGAAGCAGAAGCTTTGGTTTATATATATTTTTGTTGGATTGTGTGTAAATTTCCAGAAGTTTTTGTCTGATACTTGCAAGGTTTGTTTTTTTTATATATATATGTGAAAATAAAGTACAAAGTACAAAGCCGGGATCTGAGTTTGTTCTCGCTTGGAGCGGCCCCACCAGAAGGGTAAGGGCAGCGTGTCTCCCCGACCCACTCCGTTGGGAAGCTCCCTTCCCTGGGAACAGGTTACCAAGGTCGGGCAGCACCCTGCGCGCTCCTACCTCGGGAGGTTGAGGCAGGAAGATGCTAAAAGAAAACACTGTCAACATCACTGATCCCAACGGTAGAATCTTATTAGTTGTATTAATAACTAATATAGATACTAATAACTACTCACAGGTAAGTTATCTCGGGATTCTAACAGACATCCTAGTAAATAATTGTATTGATAGCAGATATGGATCGGTAGACAATTTCTTAGATGCTAATAACAATAGCTTTTAATAGGTTGTTGCAGTAAGACACGGACAGTTCTGTTAGAAGATTCTTATTGACTGTGAGACTAAATTGTACGGCTCGCTACTAAGTATACTAACAGGGAATTCCATTAATGAACTCTAATAATTGTAAAAATAATTGCATTAATAACTAGTATCTATAGTTCTGTAAGTAGATTTTGTTATAGATTCTACTTGACTATTGAATTTCTAGCTAATACAGAAACTAATAACTACTTAATGAGTTATTATATACTGGTAGATTATACAAGATGATCTTATTACCAGGTATTGTAGATACTAATAAATCTACAAATACATTCTGATAAATTCTGATAGATTATTTTTGGACCAGCTACTGTAACTACTACTCTTAAATAACTCATCACAGAATCACCGAATGGTTTGGTTTGGAAGGGACCTTAAAGACCATCTAGTTCCAACCCCCCTGCCATGGGCAGGGACACCTTCCACTAGACCAGGTTGCTCCAAGCCTCATCCAGCCTGGCCTTGGACACTCCCAGGGATGGGGCATCCACAGCTTCTCTGGGCAACCTGTTCCAGTGCCTCCCCATCCTCTCTGGGAAGAATTTCGTCCTGATATCTAATCTAAACCTCCCCACTTTCAATTTAAACCCGTTACTCCTTGTCCTGTCACTACCGGCCCTTGTAAAAAGTCCCCCCCAGCTTCCTTGTAGCCCCTTCAAGCACTGGAAGGTGCTATAAGGTCTCCTCGGAGCCTTCTCTTCTCCAGGCTGAACACCCCAACTCTCTCAGCTTGAGCCTATAGCAGAGGGGCTCCAGCCCTCTGAGCATCTCCGTGGCCTCCTCTGGACTCGCCCCAACCAGCTACCTGTATAACTCCCCTCCGTAGATAATAATATATAGTTCTATTATTAGAATCTACAAGAAAACTTTTCTACTTGCTGCTGTCATTGCTGACAATTACTGATAGACTTTTGTTTTAATAGAATTGATTATAAAAAAGGCGTGTACAGTAGTTGTTATCGCTGTAATATTTTAGACTAATAGAATCAGTGCACAGAATGACGTGTTAACGATAGCTACTGCAAACACTAATAATGCTAAAACCAGCTCCGTTAGCGGATTCCAGCGAACGCAAGTAACTCTGAGTATCTGCTGTGGAGACTGATAGTTACTCACCGCTACGTGCAGTATTAGAGACGATCACGGTCTAACAACGTTTTACTGGCAATGACAGACTAATAACCACTAACAAATAAATCCAACAATTAACCCTGCGGCGTTGTCTCTGATTCCGTAACATACCTGGGTGGAGGCTAACAAACAGTAAGAGCTCTGTCAACACACAGCTCGTTGGAATGCCCGAGGCGGCACGAGATCACGGCACAAACACCTCCAAGGGGTAGTAAGAACCAGGGGTGGCTCCTAGATGCTCAGACTCGGACATAATTCAACTTCTGGATGACACCACAGGACCCTGAGTGACCCAGGTCACTCCTTTCGTTTCATTTAATTAGACTGATGGTACTCGATACAATTCAACACCACGCACCCAGCAGTGGGCTCCAGATCATAATAGTGAACACCCGTGTTCTCAGGTGACCCCAATTAACCTCATTTAACCCCGTGTCCTCATTTGACCCCACAGTGACCACTTTGTGGGGTTCTCGTGACCTCCAGTAACCCCTGTGTCCTCATTTGACCCCAATTAACCTCATTTGAACCCACAGTGACAGGTGGATCCTGACATGTCGGTCCTGCTGTGCTGGAGCTGTCACGAGAACCCCACAGAGCGGTCACTGTGGGGCGAAATGAGGTTAATTGGGGTCAAATGAGGACACAGGGCTTACTGGAGGTCACGAGAACCCCTCTAAGTGGTCATATTGGGGTCAGACGAGGACACGAGGTCAAATGAGGACACAGGGGTTAC
>NW_010248266.1:71011-77362 GCF_000690775.1 Eurypyga helias | reverse complement strand
CGCTCGGAACCCTCCCCGCGACTTCACCTGCAAGTTAATCACAATATTCCCAGACGTCCCAAACGGCACGGAAACCCATCCCGGCCCTCGCCAGAATCCTTAGCATCGTTTTCACCCCAGTTTTCCTCTGGTTTGTAACCAGTTCTTCCACTGAGGATACATCCATCCTCATCCCGCATGCCATCTAGCCGATACGGGATCGGGAAGAGGGAAGGATCCGAGGATCTCGCTGTGCAGCGCTTGGAGATCCTCTGCCGAGAAATCCCGCGCAGTGCAAAATCCCAGCGAGACACAGGCTCCCGCACGGGTGCGAGGAGGGGAACATGTTTCTGAAACACAGCACCGAGCTGTGGTTAATTTCTATGGATTCCACTGAAAACTACAAGTGCCTCCTTTTCCTTATTTGTACTTCAACTCTCTTTCCTGCTTGTTCAACAAGAAAAGCCTTTCCCAGGACCAAACCACGCTGAGTTTAATGGCAAACCTTCCTGAAAACAAACAAACAAACAAAAAAAAGACTGGGGGTAAGCACAGAGCTTTAGGGCTTGACTGAATAAAACAGAACAAACGATGTGCCATCACTTGCAGCTCGCTAAAATTAAAAAGACAGGCACTCAAAATAGCTACTAACGGGCATTTTTAGCTGGTAATCCAAACGAGCACTAAAATGCAAACCACAGCCTAAAAGAGACACCGAGTTCATAGAGGCAGTTGCAAATTTGCACTGGAAAAATCCCTCAGCGTTGCAATACCAGGTGGCTAACGCCGCCACGGCACCGTGGGCTTTAAGTGCCTTACCTATCACCACGGCATCGGAATCTTTAACTCCTTTACCTCTCCTGTTTTCCAAACGAAGTACCTTCTTGTGTATCAAAACATGCCTATCACAGTCCTCTAAGAAATACAGCACAAGCTTCATAAATGATCAGGGAAAAGTTGGATTCTGCTGGAGTCACACTAATTTCATCAAACATTTCATTACAGTAATTAGCTTCATCTTGCAATCACGCTACCGACGGTCTGAATTAATTAAAACTACTGCTGCATTCCCCTTCCTTTTTTATCTGTTGTGCACCCAAAAAGATCCGATTCACTAACCTGCCAGAACATTCACATTTTTAAATCATCTATGTTCATCATCTCTATAAAAATCGCACCCATCATTTCTTACTTCTCGCAACAAAAGGGGCACCTCTCCTAATCGCATTTATTTAAGATGAAATGGTTAAGAATATAACAAGGGTTTGGGTTGTGCTTTCACAGATGATTGAAAACGCTGCATTTCTTCATCTTCAATAAAATTATTCCAGGTCAGAGCACTAAAGGAAGAAGAAAAAAAAAAAGGGAAAATAAAAAAAACCCAGAGGAAACCTTTTCCAGTCTGGGCTTGAGAGTGGATCTGCTCTAACTGCTCCTCTGGATGTAAACTCGGTGTAATAGAAACCTGCCTTTGGCTATAACATCTTGCAGCACGTAACCGAGCGATCTGGTACAATTACTGAAAGTATCGATAATGCGGAACCGCGACACGCGATCACACGCTGAGGCTGATCTCGGAGCGGAGCACAAAGTAGCCCAAGCTGCACCTCTCCGAGAAGTGTCCTCGAGACAGACACAGCTCAGGAACGACGTGGAGGTCGTTTAACCACTTCCAGTATTGCGGCGACAGCCGGGGATGAAACACAGCCGAGTATGAGCTGAGTGCTTGGGGATCTTGCATAAGGAACAGCACCGCGTACCTGCCGTAGGAGTCCCGCCTGCCATTTATCTTGGCGTCACTGCGGCGACACCTCTGACTTTAGCCAAAAAAAAGGGAATTAGAGAGCTGAGAAAACGGCCGCAGTATTTACCTAAAGATCAAAAAACACCCCCACTGACTGCATGCGTGTGCAGGAGTAATGGACAGGCGGCTCAAAACCAGCTGAAAAGCAGTTGCCTTACGTTGTCTTGCAAACGGTTAATTATGCGAGTGATACAACGAACCGGCGAGGCAAGTATTCCTACCTACGCTTCCTCTAGGGCTGCTCTCAGACCTACGGATGCGCCTGGCTGGCTCGAGGACGAGCAGAAGTTTGGCCTCGTGATTTCAGGCCAGAATGGGGCAGCACGTTCAGATGTTTTCCTCCTTCGGTATCGCTTTCCCTTTGTTTCAACCAAGCCACGCTGCTTTCTAGTTCCTCTTTCTAAGGCATCCTATCACACACCTAGGAAGGCTGAGGAGAGGCACCAAATAGGTACATCAAAGACATATAAAATACCTCTATTTACGGGCACCTAAGGTTGCCTTATTAATCAGAGGCCTGATTTTTTTCCATCGCTGGAGCTCCTGTTCGTCCTTTTTCCCCCCAGCATACGTAACGCAAACAAAAGCAGCAGCTCTCATCCCGAGAGCAAGCTCACGGCTCTCGTGTTTATTACAGACTGTTTAATACGGGAGGCTCCTGCACGAGAACAGCTGAACTCCTGAAGCATTTGCCCCGTGAAGGCGGCAGCAGCAACATGAAAAAGGGGAAGAGAAGTCGCGTAGCATTTTCCAGACGCATCTGGCGAATCGTATCGTTTCTTTTTACTGTTCTTTTCCAGTCGCCCTTTAGAATTTTCTCACTCAAACAAGGATCTTCTGTCATTTTCAAATACTTATCAAACAGGAATAACTATAAAGAAAACTGGCTAACATGATTTCACATTTGAAAGTTGGCTTTATGACTGAAAAGTAGTTAATGAAATGTCTCAACTAATCCCTTTCTAAATAGCAGCACTTTAATCTGTGCACTGGAAAAAAAGAATTGAAGTCCAGATTCTGCCCTCATTTACTTCACTAAAAATCCAGGAAAATTCTCTGTATGCCCCTGGGAATGTTCCCAAGTTACAGGAGTGTAAAGAGGAACAAAAAGGGGAGGGGGGAGGAGGGAGATAACCCATCTCCCCATGTAAACATGCTTATTTTTTTCCTGAAAAGTGAAAGGTTTTGATTAAAAGCTTGTGCTGGCTCTCACCATCACGATGCTGCTTAGGTGTTCTGTGGGCAATCTGCTTTTGCAAAAGATTTCCTTCTCTCCCTCTGCTCACAAATAAAATGCAAATCTTTGGGTGCCCACTCAACAGGAATGATAAAGCCTTTCTCCCTGGTTTTTGAGCCCCTGTTGTGGAATTGTGCCCTGCTAGCAACATGGAATTAAATCAGGCTAAAACCAGCGGCACTGGGAGACAGTTCTAGGTAGAAATCAGCAACGCTTAGTCCCTCTGGAAATGTGTAACGTGTCTGGCTTTGGGAGTTGCTCGGCTAAGGGCCTGAGGCCTCTCCTTTTTGGGGTCTCCCCTCCCCACCCGCAGGATGCTCAGAGCACCAACACCCAGCACAATCTCCCCTTGAACAAACTGTGGGGTTCTGTGCACAAGAAAGAGAGTTTGGAGACAACGCAAATTTAGTTTTCTAAATACATCCCACAGGGAAAAGGAGGGGATTCCTCTTTAAAGCAGAGAAGGGCCCTGGCCAGAACCACACGCTTCTGTGAGGAAGCCAGCTCGATGCCCTCCACTTCCACGGGGCAATCGCAGGATAAAGTTCCTCATGCTCAGAGGTACTGCAGGAAGATGATCTGTAACATCCCCCACCCCCTTTATCAGTGTGGAACTCACACTGCCATCAGCTAAACACAAAGTATTGAAGTGTAAGACCAGTTTGTCCCCTCCACCAAGGTCTAACCACAGTTTCTTTGAAAATTATCCATAGTCCAGTGTTTCTTAGGGCCAGGATGAAGAACTGGATTTTGCAATCCAGTAATTTTGAGTGTCCCAGAGTTCAAATACAGGGGGTTGTATCCAAAAGGCACCTTGGCTACTCGTGAATTACGAACTCAGGGTGTTTGGTGAAGGCATGTATCAGCTTGCAGCCATACCTGCTTATGGACTGCTCAACATTGTTCTTTTCTACTTATATTTGCTATATTTATTTGCTATATTTATATATATATATAAGCATATGTTACTCTCTTCATTTTTGTGACAACCAAATACGCTCACAGCCACCCCAGAAGCTTCACAATCCAGAAGAATTATTATCAGTTTCAATAAAAGAAGTAACCGCTAACTAACCCCAAAATCTTTCCAGGAGAGAAGGGATGTCTCGTGTAGCAAGTGGTGTGAGAGAAAACTGGGCATGAGTGGGAAGTTCCAGAACAAACATGGTTAAATTGTCTCCTCTATAAATAATAATAATAATACAGAGATCCCCAAGGATTTAATGTCCTGCTGATTGCTCTGAACATTCAAATGAGCCCATAGGCTGTCATAATCAATAGCTCAGGAAATTGTATAACCTTACTCCGACTTTACTCCTCCGCCCCTGAGTGTCCTGTGCCTCTGGTTATCAATCACCATCATCTGCTGCTTTTTACACTGCATTTTTTCCTTCCCACCAGCTGGCCTGACCTACAACTCTTCAATCTTTCGGGAAAGAAGGCTGAGGGGGAGAAAATATTTTGCGTTGCTACTGTTTTATTATATTCTGCACCTTTTCCTCCTCTGAGGAAGCACTTGCTTGCTACCCACCCCCTTTAATGGGACTTTTAGTACATTTATTTATGCAGAAGTTGTAAAAAGGTGATCATTACAGAGAAAAAAATAATGAAAAGATGATGAGTGTGGATGATAAACAGCTGTTCTTTCCAATCAGATCGCTGCGTGCACTAAAAATACGCACAACCAAAACCCTCCCGTTGAGGGACAGGGACAGAAGGAGATGCAGTGGACTGCACTTAGAATAAAATGTGATACAGCCTTCAGGGTTCTGGAAAATGTTGTGGATACATGTAGTCTTTAATCTAAGCATTTATAAGAACCTTGGAAAAGCCAGCAGTGTTCAAGTTAACATTTTAAAAAGCAGAAATGTGTATTAATGTAAAAAAACCCTGTATGAACTCAGTTTCTGTCCCCAGTCTTAAGACTTTAAGAAACCCCAATTCAAAATATTTGGGTTTCCTCTTCCAGACAGTGTATGTGGTCTCATTGGTCCTACTGGATCTTCTGGGTGTCCAAAAAGGCACCCCTCAGGATAAGTTTGTGCGGAGACAAGCCGCAGGATGCACAGCAAGGAGGCTGGGTCAGTCGCAGACGCAGGCACTCCAGGGTCTTCTGTGCAGAATGAAGGATGGGGAAAGACCCAAGTAACGGGTGAGGGAGAATCACAGAATCATGGAATGGTTTGGGTGGGAAGGGACCTTAAAGCCCACCCGGTCCCACCCCCTGCCATGGGCAGGGACACCTTCCACTAGCCCAGGTTGCTCCAAGCCTCATCCAGCCTGGCCTTGGACACTTCCAGGGATGGGGCATCCACAGCTTCTCTGGGCAATCCACCCCAGTGCTCCCCACCCTCTCCAGTGGCGAATGTAACAGCCCCCAGGAGATTGATCCTGAAACCGAGGGAGAGGAGCAGCCCTGTGCGTGTCTCAGAAAGCACCGAGCAGGTCACGTTGTAAGACAAGGAGCTGATGGTAAATGTGGGCTCTTAGTTAGCAGGCTCCTTGTTGTAAGAGCACTCGTGAGTAGTGGGGAGTGGGGACCAAAGCAATCAGCAGCTCATTTTAACTAAGCAGGCTGAAATTTAGAGCCTTGTGCCTCAACCGCTTCTAGATTGCTTAAATCAGGAACATTTGAGATATTTTTATTGGGTTTGGGTTTTGCTGCATCCAAAGTGGAGTTATTTAAAGGCGCGTTAAAGCAGGAACTGAGTGCATGACGCGCGCTGCTGTTCCGGCGCACCCTGAGCTCTTCCCATCACAGATGAGCCGCCTGACTTCAGATTCACTCCAGTTTCCCTGCCAGCTACACGGTTTCAAACGGTGTTGTTAGAACACACCTTTCCATCCTCAGCTCATTTTCAGCGGGCACCCAAACGTGCCAACTGTTTGCCAACTGCTAATAACACTGACGCTGCATTTCTCATCTAAGCTAGGATGGAAACGGTAAATTCCAGTTGAATTGTACTCGATTTGAGGTTTGTGAAACTCCCATTGCTAATCTTGCATCCATTTCTGGGTTTAAGCTTCGAAGAACTTCATAAGCGTGAGCGAACGTTACCAAGATCCTCTGAATTCCGTGTGATATCCCTCGCCCCCAGCCCCACCTAGACGGCTCTACCAGCATTGCTGTGATACACCTCCCAAGGTTTAACTTTCTTCCTCCTCAGCAGATTCCCAAACCATCTCCCGCTCTCACTCCCCTCTTAAACGCAGCCAACAACGGAGTGTGCCGCTTGGAATCGCGCTCTCTACCCGCCCCTGTCAACTGGTAACCTAAACTTCCCACAGTTTTGATGGCAGGGCAACACCCACCACGAGTTTCCCGCCGTGT
>NW_010248266.1:59805-70980 GCF_000690775.1 Eurypyga helias | reverse complement strand
CTGCACACGCGCGTCCCCAACACAGGAGGAGTCAAGGACCGGGAGATCACAGAGTCCAGGGGCTTTACATCATTTTAGGGATGCCTCAGCAGAGCTGCTGAACAGATAAATCCCTCAGTGGCTTCCACTTTGCGCTGCCACTATGCACAACACCCTGGCCACCCCGCCCCAGCACCCGCTGAAGCAGGTGAGGGGAGCACAACCACCGAGGAATTGCTGCCGTCATTACCTGGTCGTTAACGTGACACACGGCCAGATTCTGCTCATCACAGGAACAGGCCACGCGGATGTACTTCAGCCAGTTCCCAGCTCCGCTCTGGCTAGCATCAATACAGAATTTCTCATTTCCCAGCTCATCGGCAATCTGTAGAAGAGAAGAAGAAAATCATGAGTCACCGGTACCAAATGACAGTTAAAGAAGAAACAAACAAGAATTATTTGCAATACGGGATTCCAGACAAGAAATAGAAAAAAAACCCTGGATGGTGTACATAAAGACACATGTGACAAGACTAAATCAGCTCATGGTCACAGAATCATAGAATCACAGAATCATGGAATGCTTTGGGTTGGAAGGGACCTCAAAGCCCACCCAGTCCCACCCCCTGCCATGGGCAGGGACACCTTCCACTAGCCCAGGTTGCTCCAAGCCTCATCCGGCCTGGCCTTGGACACTTCCAGGGATGGGGCATCCACAGCTTCTCTGCGCAACCTGTCCCAGTGCCTCCCCACCCTCTGCTGGAAGAAGATACACTACTAATAATCTGAAATTCCTGTTTAGCAGAAGCTCTAAGGACAAACCTCAGAGCTGCCCACAAGTCAGGCTCAGGATTACACACACATTTCCAGTACTCATAGGCTGCTTAAATGAGCAAAGGTAACTTCTCTAAACTGCACTGATTTTAATGACAAGGCCCTTAAAACTGCTCCATCTTCACAGTATCTATTTTATCCTTTCGTGTGGGATCATTTTTTATTATAAATAAAAAAAATTGCATTCCTTTTTTTGGTAAACTTTCAAAACAGGTGACTTCCCACAGCGCTGCAAAATTGCACTTTAAAAAATGCTGTAACAAATGATGCTTTAAGGTATGTAACTACAATACTAGAAATTCACTGACACTAGAGATCCACGTGGCTCAAAGCGAGATAAAATTTAGCTGGTGTGCAAAAGAGGAATCCTTCCAAATAAAAATCCTGAAATACCGGAAATTCCAGGTGTTAAAAACAGGGCTACTTAACGGGTCATGGTCTCTCCGCTGTTTTACCAGGAAGAGACCTAGCACTTCATCCTTCTTAACACAAGATTGATGATGGAGAAGCAGCAAAGATGCTCAGCAATGTTTGTGATGATCTGTTTTGCATCTCACCCAAAAAAGCACATTTTAGAAATTACACAGGACACCACCAAAACGAGGAAAAGCCCTTTGAGTCCTAAGTATGGCGAGAGCGTATCCTGCTCGGAAGTGGGCCTCCTTATTACAGAAACGCCTTTTTCCCCCAGACTTAAGATTCCCCTCTACCCTGACCAGACCCTGTGTCATTGCACATTACTTCAGTCGTCAAAAGCTCTTAACATGCTTTTACCAGCAATTAATTCGCTCAAAATCTTACGGGAGACGATAAGACTTTCCCATCTATTCCCAGACAGGGAAAAAAAGGAAAGGTAGGAACAAAGGAAAGGAAAAATTTAAACCCCGTGACAACAGCAACAACTTCATCAAGTTTTAAAATTTAAATTTTCAGTTTCGGGGAGTTTGGACTTTGCAAGAAAAAAACAACAATAGAAAGTTTCTTAATGTGGGTCAAAAAACACTACGGGGTTTACACAAGCAAAAATGACAACTTCTGGTTATCTCAGGGAGCCTCCAGGACTGTGGAGGCCAACTAAAGCTGCTGACTCTTGTTGAGATTAAAGTACTTCTCTTGGCCTTACTGACCCCAAATTAGCTAATAAAGTTAGGTGGCCAAGCCAGCACCCTGAGGGGCAGGAGGGGGGACACACCTAGACAGAACGGGATAACAGCTCCCACAGAAATCGTTTGGAAAACAAGGCCGAGATGATCCCTCACTGTTCAGCTGTTGATTTGAAGGCACTGAACAGTTTGGGTATATAGCAGCCCAGTAACCTCCCAGTACCATTAATTTATACAGCAACAGTCAGCAAAATGAAGTCATCCTGGGAATACAAGATGGCAATCTCCAGGACTACACAAACAGTCTGTTTTATTTCACAGCTGTCTCGTACAGACACTCTCCTTGGTTTTCTAGAACTGTTCGGTTGAAGACACTCAGCTCTGGGAAAACCCGGAGTTCAGCTCAAACTCACCAACCGCTCTGCAGGGCCCCTGCACAAGGCTCAGCAGCTCTGCTTCAGAACGAGGTCCTGAGCTAGAAATCACCTGAAACTCTGTGGTTTTATCTGAGTGGAGCTTTAAAACCCAAACAGGGAGTGTGAAATCTCACAGATCAAAATGAGAAAAAAGGAGGTTGTATGAAACCCTGAGAACTTCAGCCCCTGTTTTTCACACACACTCACTCTGCTCCATAAATAGAACGAGGTATCACAAGCTAAGGCCCAGCAGCATCACTGAATGCCACGTGGCATTTTACTGTCCCTTACAGAATGGTTTGATCTGTCATTATCCATAAGGAACCTTTGACATCGGAACAGCTGGAAACCAAAATGTGTGTTAGAGAGGTGGAAGAGAGCGGACAGAGCGCTACCAGCGATGCCGCTGTTAAACGCAATAAGCCCTCGCTCGCCGGCTGCACCGCAGTGAAGCAGTTACCCTTGTTCTATCCCATTACACGTAGCAGTAAAAGGCATTCTTTTTTCCTAGGAATTTTGCTAACACGTTTTGCCTTTGCAGTTGCAATGGAAGCATGCGGGCAGTCCAACGATGAGAGGCTACAGCTCAAGCAGAAACAGCCAAACTCTATCTGAGCAGAGGGGCAGAGCCCAGGATGGTAATTGTGGCGGTACAGGGTGCTGGGGAATATCTGCACGTGGAGCTGGCCAGTTCTGGGACGCACGGCAAAGCGTACAAGCAACTGAACCCCACCAGAAAAGGAGGGGTACCACTCGTTTGTCACATCCCTGAGCTGTGGAAGCATCACCATCCTGCAGCACAAAGGCAGGAAGCACTGAGCCCGTAATTAAGCCACTGAAGGGGAGTCAAGACACACGGGATCAAGTTCTCAAGTGCTGCCAGTGTGTTCCCTGACCGATGTCCATGTGCCATGAACGCTGTCCCTTCCGCTGCCACCAAGGGCCAGAGCTGGGCTTCCCCTGCCACCCGAAGAGGAGATGCAGGGGCAAACTCGGTCAAAGCCATACATTTTGGGTGTGCTCCCTTTTCCACACACCAGAGAGACCCGACTTCGACTTGTGCTTCTTCCACATGCCGCAGCTTCACTCGCTCACCCACCCCACTCACTCGTTCTTGGGAAGAAACATTATCAGGAATGAGTAAAAACCAATCACAATTAGATACAGTGATCTGGAAGGGATCATTAGCTGGTTAGAATGGCTGGTCCACAGTTTCACTTAGTGTAAACCCTGTGTAAGTCTAGATCTGTCTAGCCTTTCAGTTTTCAAGGAATGTTATCTGCCTGGTTAATAACAGCATCGTTTCCTGCGTGCCGGCGATCCAGCAGCAAGCAAAGCTAGGTAGAGGTTTAACTACCTAGCTATGGTAGGTACTACTATGTGGTCCCCGGCAGCTAGGTGCTCATTAGATCCTTGCAATTTATTGCAGGTAGGAAAATAAAAGCGAGATACTAGCTACAAGAACACAGGCTGGACTTATAAATCCTGCCTTTATATGAGAATCGTGCCGCAAAAATATAGTCATATAGTATATGCCTTTACATACAGCTGGAATAAGAAATGCAGGTGAGATCACAAGGCTAGTAAATACTTTAAATGTTAATTTACTCCTCAGTATTTCTCTAACAAGGTGTCAAACTGTCTGGAAACGAAGATTTTCTCGGACTCGGTGAGACGCAGGGGGTAGAATTGACCGAGCATGCAAAGGGCTGCGGGACCAGGTACCGAGTAGGTGCGTTCTCGAGCGAGTCCAGCTCCCGGCGGTTGACACCTCGAATTAAAGCTCGAGTTCACACACTCACGCTCTTTTCTGATGTTCTTGATGAAAGTTATATCGCAGTTTTAGAAACACTGAGCATCCAGCAGTGCTCACAAGTCGCTATAGCCGCAGCATCTATTTTTTCCTCTGTCAAATGCGCACTCACAGAATAGTAGAGTTCTAAGGCCCTCTACCCCCCACCTTAAAAAAACTCCGGAAAAACAAACTGAAACCTTTTACCACATCTTCTTCCAGTTTAGACCAGAAGGAAATCAGAAATTTCCTCTGCCGAAATTCTTCACACTGACTGTTTACAGGCCACTGTCAGTCACAAACCAGATTTTGGGGTGGAAGGCTTGCTTTTGGCATGCACGTTAAGTTAATTTTTAGATGTTTTTTAGAGGAAGAGCGACTAGCACTAAGAGATAATCGATGCTCTGACCAAATGGAGAAAAAAAAGGGAGGCAAACAGCATAATTTATGGGCAAATTTAAGGCAGCAAATATAAGCAGAGGGGGATTCGTCCCGCAGCACACTGCTGGAAGGCTGATTCCACCACGGCCTGATTTGGGATGTACTCACTACAACAGCCGTTCCGCACTCTACTAAAGCACCCGGTTATCCACAGTCAAGAGCAGAACTAAGCTCATCTCTACCAGTAGCTAACGGCTAAGCAGCAGCTTTAATCGCAAGACCGTTCATCCACAGATATCCCTAGTTCCCCGGACAGCTGAAGGCTGACATCAGATATTTAGCACCAACAGCCAAAAAAGATGTTGGGAGAAGAAAAAAAATACAACCAAACCCCACATGTCATTAGCAGGAATCTCACTCGGTGGAGTTAAAATTCCCTAGTTGTGTCTGTGCTTGGTCTTTGCACTCAGGGTAGCTCTGAAAGCGGGAGGTGGTAGAGAGGTATCTCATGGGTAATTCGGCTTAGGCAATGCAAAAAGTTATCAGAGGGGGAAAAAAAGGGTAGAAAATAAGGGAGGGGAAGAAAAGAGAAAAGTATTTTCTAATTAGTCATTGGTAACAGTTTTTCAAGTCTAAACCCATTATCTGCTGATATTCCAGGCAGTTTCAGGGCAGGATAATCATTTTCTCGATTATGCCAGACGTGAACCCCAGTGCCGCAGCCCCACGAAGCGGGGTGCAGTGCACGAACACCTTTTGGCTGTCTCACCATTCCCCCAGATTCAACTACGGTCAGTCTGGGACCGAGGTGCACTGCGGTGTGTTGGGAAAGCAGGAGTTCACCTGGATTGCAGCCCGTGGGCATGCTCATAGACTCAGCTGTTGTGGGAGCACTTCCTCCACCCCAGCTCCCTCTCATCCCTCTTCCAGTTCATCCCACCCACTCAATGCCTTCTCACGGATTTCTCGCTGCCTTATTTTTCTCATTGAACACGTCAGAAACTAAGGTCACCCCTTCTCCTGCTGCAGATGGCAAGTTCAGTCTATACTTTGCACTTACTGACCCAAGGCACCTCCCTGCACTTCTGTCTTCCGCTCCAACGTTCACCCAAGCGCCCGCAGCAACTCTCCCTTCCTTGCTAATTTTGTGCCACGCTTTCGTCCTGCTGAGACGTTTCCTATCACTTCCCCACTCCAAAGTCTTCCTCCTCTTCAGCCTATCTGGTTCAAACGACTGCACCTCCATGTTTATTTGGATTACAGGGGTTTACACTGGCCCATCGCAGAGACACGGCCTTTGGATCCAGATCCGGAACGCTGGCTGCGGGTTGCGGTTCAGGCTCATCTCCATTCAGCCAAAAGGAAATGGTTGTCATGTTCCAGGACTCACTTTGCAGCTTCATCTGCCGTCTGCTGAACAGCACGCAGGGTTTGAATCCAAAGAGCTCATTGATCTCGCAAAGGCTCTGTTTCATAATTTAATAACATCAGAAATGCTGAGTTATGAAGCAAAAGTTATGGAAAAATTCTCTCGAACGTTTACAATTTTTTTTGCACATCATTTGAGGTTTCCTGCTTCTCTAATTTGTGGGCTCTCCGTTGGGTTGTTTCTTTCACATTTTAATGGGCAGCGTCCAACATTTGGCCTCCGCAGAGGTGTGCTGTAGGACTGGAATGCCTAGGGATCTGTCGACAGTTAGCTTAATGGATTCCTAGTGTGCATGAAGAAACGGAGCAACCATGAGTTTGCCATCAGTGACCCAGCGTCCTGTTGCTATAACATCCCTCCCCAGAAGCCGAAAGTGTAATAAACCTTCTCATCCCATAGTTGCAGGATCTGCCTCTGACAGTTTGGCTGATGTTCGCATTTTATTTGGCAGGAGTTCGAGGGAGATTTTTTCCTTTTCCTTTTTTTTCCTTTTTGCTTTAATGACCCACAAGCTGATTTAGAGCAATAAACTGTTGCCATGAAGTTTTGTTGTGTTTCTTTTAAATAAAGGAGAGGGAGGGACTGCTGCAATTTATGACTTTCAGAAGGAACTGAAACAGAAAGTCCATTCTTGCCACAAAATGAAGAGAAAAAGACTTCATCCAGAGAAACACCTCTGTCAATGTGTAGACATGAAGCCTTGATGAACTCATAAATTCAGCACTCTGCCCGCAATTAAGCGGGCTTCCTGGTGATTTGACAAAGAGTTAATGAGAAACGTGTCAGACAAAAACAGGTCATAGCACTGAAAACCGAGGGGAAGAGCAGCCGAGCCAAACCCGACTTGTTCGCTGCCCCCAGCTTAGGGCCACAGGAAAAGCTCGAAGTATGTTCAGCAAGAACGACTTTTCTCTGTGCAAACTCCTTGTCTGACCGTGAGGTCGTCCGGCACAGCCTGGAGCCGGCTCCCCATCCCCAGAAATGCCAGACGACCCAGAGCGAGAATGCCGCCCCCCAAAAGCCTCTACCCGTCCTTCAATTCACGCGTGTGCCGCAGACCTCTCACCACCCCCCCGAGCGAGATACTCAGGCCCTCGTCTTCAAAACACGTGTGCATGCCCCGAAGAAAGAAAACTTTATGGACCTCCTCCTCTCAAACAAGCACGTTGGTGTCTCCCCAGGACTGAGACAAAGGGGAGAACCACGGGCGGGAGGCAGCCCAGTGGAGAGCGCTGGGGCAGGCAGATCTGCGAGCCCGGTGCCGCTGCCAGCTGGTGGGAGGCAGCGGGGAGAGAGATGGATTCAGGTTTTTAAAAGAGTGAATGTTTTTGAACTTTCACTCCCACTCAAGCCACATGTCTGGAGTGGAGATTTTCCACTGGCGTGAGCATTTCTGCTGTTGTGCTACTGTATTATCTGGTTTCATGAAGGATCTGAAGGAAAAACATCAGCAAGCGGCAGGGATGGCAGCTGAGACATACTTTTGTCATGGAAAAACAACCCTCTCACTCCTTTTTTCCACTGCATCTAAAAATCACAGGAGAAATCACATGAAACAGGGCTGTTTTCTACCAAAGTGTCCTGTTCAGGATCCAAAGCACAGGAGTCTGGATAGCTCACACAAGCTTCATAAGCGAGGCTGAATTTCTTGAGCGTGTCTGAATCCAACTGAGCCTTTTGAAGGTCTGCCCATTATTAACTGCTATTCTCTTACGTACCAGCGAGAAACAGCCAGCGAGCGTTTCCGATATGCCGGAAAATAGCTTTGCACAAGGATAAAACGTCTGCAAACGTGCAGCATCATCCATGTGTCTTTCAAGCCCAGCAGATTCATTCCAGCTGAACGTCCATCAGACCTCACCGTCAATACAAAGCAAACCCACAGCAGCAATAATTATGTAGTACAGCATCTGCAGAGCTCGTTAAATATGATCTCCATGAAAGCATCCCCTGCTCTACAAAGCAGCTCAACACAACAGGCACCACAGTGTTTCAGACATCAAATTGATTATCTTAGAATCACGGAAGGGTTTAGGGTGGAAGGGACCTTAAAGCCCACCCAGCCCCACCCCCTGCCATGGGCAGGGACACCTTCCATTAGACCAAGTTGCTCCAAGCCTCATCCAGCCTGGCCTTGGACACTTCAGGGATGGGGCATCCACAGCTTCTCTGGGCAACCCGTCCCAGTGCCTCCCCATTCTCTCCAGGAAGGATTCCTTCCTGATGTCCCATCTCAATCTCCCTCTTTCTGTTTAAACCCGTTACCCCTTGTCCCGTCACTACAGGCCCTTGCAAAAAGTCCCCCCCAGCTTCCTTGTAGCCCCCCCAGGCACTGGAAGGTGCTATAAGCTCTCCCTGGAGCCTTCTCTTCTCCAGGCTGAACAAGCCCAATTCTCTCAGCCTGTCCCCATGGCAGAGGTGCTCCAGCCCTCTGAGCATTTTGTGGTCTCCTCTGGACTCGCTCCAACCGCTCGATATCCTTCTGATGTTGAGGATGACACTACAGAGCACGTTCTGTGCAAAGGGGTGAAGAGGAGATGGCAAGAACCCTTGAGGGACATCCCTCTCCTGTACAACCCACTCCCCGGATTCTGCCTTTGGAGGGGTAATTTTGCTACCCAGAAGACAACCCCAAACAGCACAGGATGTCAAAGAAGATGCTACCAATGGCAACTCCTGTTGATGCATGAAACCAATTCCACCCCCTTGTATTTCTCTCCCACCCTCATTCTCTCTGAGCGCAACCAGCTAAGCTTGCACAGCAACTGCTAATCACCACCCAGAAAAGCATAAAGCAAAAATGTCAAAACAGAAGACAACTTTCAAGATGATGGCAGGCATTTATCTCAACAAAAGCTCGTTTTTCACTAGTTGCGTAATTCATACCACACTGATTTAAATTAAACAGTAAACCGTAAAAAATTATGCTTGAATCGAACCAGAGGGTTGCCTCAGACACTGCACACACTAGTCAAGAAAGGGATTCCCAGTCCTTTGTAATGTACATACCCAGAACTGTGATGTCCTCCTCCCCCCTGAAAGAGCTGAAGGCATCACGTATTGTATTTTGTATTTTACTTCATTTTGCCTCATTTTAAAAAACAGCATTTAGTAAAGTTCTAAGGGCTGAACAGATGAAAACTAAATGGGAACTGGAGGGAAGCCTTGAAATGATAAACAGAAGACAGAGACTCCTTGCAGGCAGCTGAGGATCTGGAGTTTCAGGACATTTCATTTCACATGATTAGGAAGAGGGAGCAGAAGGAGGAAGTACAGCGGTGCTGAACTTCACTGCGGCTCCAAGGGATCAACCAGGCACGATCCGCTAGCGTCTCACAGCTTCCGCGGGGACACAGAACGCTCTAGGGTATGATTAGCCCAGTTTCCTCCAAACGGAAGATGAGGTGCTGCAGTGGCTCTCTCCAACGAAAGAGTGCCAGTTAGCCAAGGGGCAGGAAGGCCAGAGCAGCAGTGCTGGCAAAAGGGAGCAAGCGCAGGCAGGGAAGCCGAACAGAGCCTTATTGTAGCAAGAGGAGGACAATTTCTGATGGTAATTTCTCCATGAGTCCTCTTACCACTGGAGACACAGCTCCCCAAACAGCCTTCCTCAGCCTCTCCTCCCCAGCGCTCCAGCTAGATGAGCTTTGCTGTTCTGCACAAGCGAACGATTCCCGTAATCCAGCACCGCAAAGCCGGACACGTAAGACTTCTTCCTCAATTTCCCTAAAACCACTTTGTTGTACAGGATGAAAATGGCAGCAGCCCCAGGCAATTAAGAAACCTGAGGTCCTGTACTAATCACTTGTTTCCAGGACCTGGGGCTTTACACTGAAGGTTCAAAGTGGGAACACATGGATCATCTGTCCTGAGGAAACCAAAGAAATTGGCTCCTTCTCCTTCTCCCTGCTCCGGAGGTGCTACTGCCGCAACGAAAACGCAGCCGACCTTAAAAACAAATTCTGATGAGCTTCTTTAGGTGTGTTTTGGGTGTTTCACCTGATGAGGATGTGTGGAGGTTACTGCTGCTTGTTTTAAATCATTTCTTGTTACTACAACTTTATTTTAAGAACGTTTTGGGAATGGAGTTGTGGAACACCACTAACATGTAGACCTCTTCAGAGTGATTTATTGAAAGCGCCGAGTGCCAAAACCATTTGCCGCATGTTACAGTCTGGCCAAGAAAGTAGCAGAGACTTCAAATGCCCATTCATAGTGCTAGTATCAATTACAAAACACCAGCCTTTTCCAGCGCTAGCAAAGCCCATGGAAGGGTCTGGCATGCGACGATCCACATGAAATAACACCGTCCTATGGCCTCTTTTGAGTCTCTTCCTCGGGAAGAATTCGCATTGTTATCCTGGCAGCTCCACTCCCTTCCCCTACAAACCCCTTGCCCTCAGATTATACTTGATCATTAATAATATATGAAACAAACTACAACATCAATTATCCAGGTACCCCGGGGAAAGGCGAATGAAGGCGGAGAGCTGAGGTTCTTGAAATCGCACGTATTTTCCATTCCGTTAATAGATTTGGGGATTTTTTTCCTGCTGCACCAGCACCAAAGAAATAGGAAGGTGTCCAAGGAAGTCCACCCGCTCTCCTTCCGATCCATTTTCCTTATTGCCTGCCCAGTATCTACAGTGCCCAAGTTCAAGTAGCAGGGAGATGCTGATCACTGATGTCCAGAGAACTAAGCCCATGGCCGGGCGTGCATTTGCTGGATACAACTACTGTGTCTCACTCCCTGAAACTGAGAATTATTCTTTAAACTCCAAATATGGAGCTGTCCTGCTACCTGGTTTTGGTGCTTGGACCACATTTTGAACACCTCAAATCAAACTTTCTGTCAGGGAATTAAAATTATTGGGAATCACAAGTAGAGGGAATCACAGCTCCTGGCAAGGTGGTAACAAGACCGAGCTGTTAAATCTCTCGAGGGGTTTGGAGGAACAAAGGTTTTGTTCTGGTAGGTGCGTGGTGCCAGTTGCACCCACGAGAGGACAAACACCGTGTTGCTCTCCCTTCTGTCCTCACCCACCACTCCTGTCCCGTGCAGCAGCACCCTGCACGAGCACCCTGCCTCAGTGGCTACGAGGGTCAGGTTGGTCATGACTGACCCGTGTGAGACACAGCCGTGGGCAGAAGGGCACTGCCATCCCAAAAACTCCAAAGGTGCCTCTCAGAGTAGCAAAGTGAGGAAGAGAAGGCAAGACCGAAGTAGAGCAGACTTCTAGTACC
>NW_010248266.1:53022-59571 GCF_000690775.1 Eurypyga helias | reverse complement strand
ATGGCAGGAGGGGGGACGGGGTGGGCCCTTCCAACCCAAACCACTCCATGATTCAATAAGGCAGGAATCACACCCTCCTAGCACAAAATGTGCCAGCAATGACAGCCTAAGACAGAGGATTATTATCCCTCTCTACTTCTCATGGCAGCATATCCAAGGGCAACCAAGCAGCCTAGGAATATGCACCTGGAAGTGTATAGTTTTCCACATGGGAGCCTTAAATACCTTGGATCTACAGGCCCAAAGGGTGCACGTTACCATGGCTTCAGCCACGACCTTACACTTTCAGAGCAGAGATTTAAAAAAAGACAAAAAGCAACCCAGAAAGCCTCAAGCAAAGCCATGCCCTCCCCCTCCCCTGGGGCTGCATGGGCTGTGAGCGGAGCTGCACCGAGGGTTCCTCTGCACAGGAAACCCCCCTCAGAGGTGCCACAGTCGTAGGGGGAAGCACAGTCTTTGCAAACTCTCTTACCAGAAACCAGGCAGGCAGCTGCACGGCCGACTGTTCTTGTGCTCTTTAGAAGGTGTGAAATAGATGAGTTTGTGCACGGGGTTGGCACTGAGAAAAGGATATTATGGGTTTCCCTCCCAAACAACACGGCTGATCATAAACAGGAACAGCAGAGCCCTGCTTAAAGAGCTTTGAAAACAAAGCAGCCACCTCACACCACGCCAAAGAGATTTTTCTCTTGATGTACTGTGCACTGCTCACCTCTCCTAAGGCTGAGATGTGTGATTTCTTTACAGTTGACATTTACCGAAAACATGACCAAAAGAAGGTGCAGATGCGAGGCGCTGCAGCCTCTGCGTCCGTTCCGCAGCGGCACCGGGGGCTCCTGCCCTGCCAAGCTACATCCTGCGCAGAACCTGCCTACTGACTGACTTTAAAAAAGAAATACAACCGAGATCGCCAGATCTGCCCAGCACAAAGGCAGAACCTAATCCTTCTGCCAGGTCCGGTACTTGGCCTGCTCCCCCAGGGATGTTCGGGGAGCGTGGGCAGGACGGAAGGGCCAGGTCACCCGAGCAGGGACGTGCTTGCCCATTGGCACAAACCTGCGGGCTCTCAGATGGGCTGGGGAGTCAATCATTGGCTTTCAACCCTGCCTTGGGCTGCTAGAGGGACAAGAACAGCTATCCGGTTTGGGAGCCCAGGGGTTAGGGAGGCAGCTCCTCAGTTAAAGCCCCATCCCTGCTTTAGGCTTAGGCATGCGAGCAGTGAAGCAGCCAGGCTTATTGCAACCCTTTGCCTTGCAGCACAGGGATATTTGCTGAATAATGAGAGCAAGCCCATGGCCGGGCGTGCATTTGCTTTTGCATTTGCATTTGCAAGGAAAGCAGACCCTCAGACCTTCTGGAAAGCTGCTCGTGGGCTAGTTTGCCTCCCAAGGGAGATGAAGATCGTTCCTGTGCTCTACATCTCAAAGGAAAACTTCTGCGATTTGTAATTCTTACCCAAGCGTCGTCTTGAATCCAAGCATCACTAGAATGAGAACTGGGGACACCAGGGCCAGACACTTTGCCTCAAGTGCTTGGTTTCTGCACCAGAAAAAAGGGGTTTGGAGCCCCCTCCTACCTGGGGACGTAAAAGTGTTGGTACAGAAGGGCAGCCACCCCTGAACGCAACCTGCAAGGTCTCACTCCACAGGCGCATATAAACAAAACAGGCAAAGTGATTTTCCTGCTTCACTGCCCAGTTCCATTGCCCAGTTTTACCCTGTTCCTACTGCTTGTTACTTCTACCAGTCGCAGGGAGCCCTGGCACAAGACAAAGTCTTGTTATGCTCTTTGCTGGAAGAAGTGACGTGCACAGCTCTTGGCTCAGGCAGCGCCTGACCTACAGACCTTTTACTTCCATACACCACCCTAGCACAATTCCCTGCCTTTTCTGGCATGTGCATCCTCAAAAAAAATGTGACGATTGCCCTCTCTCACTCAAATATGTGGCAATCTCCTTTTGTTAAACAGCAGGCTCTAGAATTCTGCAAGCCAAAGCTTGTTGCTCGTTTCCAAATGATGACCGTTGGAGGACGGACTCAAATTATTCCCTTCCGAAGCGTGGTGTTCTGACCTCTCTGCAGCTGAAACTGCACAAGGATCTTGTCTGGCATCACAAACTGAAGTCTCAGTCATAAGGAAGCACAAGGGTAAATTGCACAGTCCCAAGTGCCACCCGCGTGAACTTTACCCCAAGCCAATTCACCTACTTATGAAACGATATATTCCAGGGAATTGATTCAGATGATAAATCTGCCCTTTGAATATGCTGAGAAACAACATTTCAAAATCCCCAAGTCAGATCTCATACCATCTCTGGGTCTAAAGAGAGCCTAGCAGAAAGATGTCGTTGAGGTGACTGCTCGGACGGAAAGCCACAGCAAAGTGTCCAACGGAGGGCGCGCAGATGCCTCCGCTCAGCTGAAGTTACTCAGGCAGTTCCGACACATCTGGTTCTCCGACAGCAGGGCTCAAAACAACCCAGAATCTGACATCCCATGTATCTTTGCAGTGCCTGAGCAAGTCAGGTCTGAGTTAAGGCGATTGTGATAACCTCCACCCAGAATTCCTGATCTTCTCTGGATGCTCATCTCATGCCTCAGAGACACCAATGAGCAACTAAAGCCAACGTTTTGCATTTTGACCCACCTCTGAATCCAACAGAAGATGACTTCTGATCTTCTTAAGATGAACTGTTTTGAGGCCAAATGGAAAGGGCAGTAAAAAAGAAGAGTGTCTGCCTTTTATAACAATTTTCTCAACTGTCAGAAAGCCAGACTTTGATCCAGAAGACAGAGCTGAGCACGACAAGAATCTGCTTTCCTAAACAGTCCCACTACAGTTTGCCTGAGGTGTTGAAGGACAGTACATCAGGAAAAGGGAACCCACATCCCATCTGGGCTGCTCTTTTCCTGCGTGTTAAACAGGGAAGGCGTTTGCTCATTGTACAGCGTTCCCTTGCGATTGGGATTTCAGCATCACAACTACGCTCGCAGCAATCGAGCGTCTATGAGCACCTTCCCCCAGGATGGCTGCAAAAACCCCGCTTGGTCCATCAAACACAAGGCAGGACACAAAGCAAAGTGCCTGGGAAAAGAGGCTGAGGGTTCTTTTTTTAATACAGCAGCAGCACAGAAAACCGTATTATTTTCTGGAGTCAGCTCTCAGTCACCCTAAACGTGAGGAGGGTTGTGTCTCTGCAAACCAAACACTTCCCCACCACTGAAACACTCGTGGGGAGGACTCAAAGGCCACAGGTGAATTGAAGGTTCACCTGACAATAATCTGAAAGTCATCTTCATTAACACATGGAGACAGGATTTTGCAACAGTTTTCTTCCTATTTATAAGTCACAAATCGTGCAGTATAGAACACAGAACTTCACAAATTCCTTTCAGCCATAACAGGTATTATTTTAATGCGAAGTAGGAAGCACCATCTCACATTTTTAGCTGAGCTTTAGTCCTCAGAGTAACAGGAACAGGCGGTGAAAACAACAATATTGTCTTCATTCCCTTTGCAAACACCCATACAGTAAGCTGAAGTGACTTTACAAGCCTTGAAAGGCTGCTGAAACGGTTTATTGAGACCTAATCCTGCAGCCTTTAAAAAAAAAAAACCTAATAGCACAGTATTCCCTGGAATAAATGATTCCTGTCTGTATCTGGCAGTCCCAGGAGTTCTCGAAGGATGAACATAAATTCGATTATACCAAATTAAATCGGAACATACATCAGCCACAGAACATTTTAATTGGGGTAATTCTTAACTTTTTTGGAAGAAGTAGATCACAGTAGAGCCTACGAAGATGACACGACACATGGTTTCTCCCTGCAGCTGCCTGCTTTTATTAATAAGAGATATATCCATATTGATGTTGTCAGTGTGTGAACAAAACCTCATGGACAAAAATGGTTTAATTAAAGCAGAAAAACGCGGTTTCTGGGTGGTTAGCAAATCTGTTCTTTAAAGTCAGTAAAACTTTCATATGCGATTAGATAAAAATAAATCTTAGGGAAACATTTGCACCAAATATGTCTTTAACATTTTATACTGGAGCATGTCCCTGCAAACGGACCCAAGCAGGCACATGGACTCAATAATCTCTTGGCTGCACCTCGGTGGGTGATTTCATACGGCTTGGGCTCTCGCTCTCTCTCTTCCCTCTGCTTTGATTAACAAACCTACCTCTTCTGTCCAAAAGTGCTACCTCCCTGCATCCCCAGCTCTGCTGGGTCATCATCAGCTCTCGAAAATAAGCCAAGAGAGGTCAAAGCTGAGCCTGTCCCACGCTGCCTCGCCATCGCCAGCGTCCACCAGTACGTGGTGACTGGTGGACTGAGGAGTCACTGGCAGCAGTTCCATATAACCATACAAATGGTTGGAAACCCCTCCGGGGATGGAAAGAATATTTGGGAAACAAAGCTACGCTGACACGTGTGCGTGTACAAAATGCTGTTATATACCTGCTGTACATCTGCGGCTGGCATCGCCACCCCAGGCCTTGCTCGAAGGCCCGGCAGTGGATATGGGACCTCGTGCTTGTCCCCGTCCCTTGAAATCTGGTAGCCAGAAAATAAAGAAGCTGGGGAAAGCACAGCCTCACGGAGGGAGCGGCGCAGGGGCTGGCACCGCCGCCCAGCTCCGACCCTTGGCACAACGCGCTCTTTGTCGGAGGACAATATTCCTAAGAGACGTTGCTTCAGACCAAAGCTAGGCCGCAGATGTAGATCTCACATTCTAATAAATACAAATAAATATCTGACCTCAAGTAAAAGATCCTTCGCTTGACACTCCTAATCGTTTTTTATACTTCAAGTTCAGTTTTTACTGGACTGGATCCAGTCATCCTATGGTAATGCAACAGTCGTTTTCTTTAAATGAACAAAAGTCCTTTTCTAGTCCTGAGGGCCTGCAAGTTTATCCAAATACTCTCAGTTTACTACCAGCCCCTTTTGGAACCGATATATGCAATACAGGCACACTTTGTATCTCCAGCAGCACGGCTCAGGGCGGCTCGCAGGGCAGCTCGTGGGGCCGGGGGCTCAGGTCGGTGCTGGCGACGGAGCACGTGCCCTGCGGAGACGCCTGCCCTTCCCGACAAAGAGCTGCTCGCGTCCGATAGCTCCACGGAAAGAAAATCCGTACACAGAGCAGTTCCTCCTCCCCCCATCTCCCTAGGAAGAATGTTTGGAAATGCTAAACAGTCTTTTCCATGTTTCTACATCAGTTCTCATTTTGGCTAAGCTTGTCCAGTCTGTTAGCAGCTGCCAAGTGCATGAAGTAATGAGAAAGCATAGGGAGAGAAAGCTGACTTCATTCCAGCAGCGCCGGAGCTCGCACACCCAGTATGTTCTGCGGCTGTCAGCACGTCGCTGAAGTGGACCTCATTAGCAAATTGGACTTGAGCAACCAGAGGAGATGCATTCCTCGGTGCCACCTTCCTTCTGCTGCCAGCCAGGTCTAACCCGCTCATCCTCTGGCTTACACAGCCAGACAGCAGCTGTGAAGTTCACCTCAACACTGTTTCCCCCGCAACGTGACCTGCGGCTGGTGACGGGGATCACAGCAGCCTCGGAGCCTGCCAGGGATGCGAGAGCAGAAGGGAAGGAAGGACACAGCCGGCTCACCCGACGTGCTTGACTTCTGCGCTGGGGGATGCAGCTCGGGATGCCGGTGGTTTGGTCCACAAAACACCGTGCCAGCTTAGGTCTGTGCCAGCCCCCTGACATACATAAAATGCTTTCTCTGTCGGTTAGAACTGAAATTCCTCTGGGGAATAACAACATGCTGGGGTATATGAAGGGACTGCAGCCCTCGGGAGACACGAAGCAGACTTTGAGCCTATGCAGTGTTGGTAGGGATGCCAACAGGGCAGCACTCTCCAAGAAAGAGACAGAGCAAACAAACACAACACAGTCCCAGGCAGAGCCGGGGAACGAGCTCAGGTCTAGAAACACCACTGTGAGGAGAGCTGGGATGAACTGGAGTCTTTCAGCCTTGGGAGACTGAGGGATGGGATTCAATGACCAACTTCAGACCACTAATAGGCAAGAGAGCAATGCAGAGAAGGACCATCACCTAAAGAGATCATGGAGCCTCTGTCTGTAAGGAACAGCTTTGCCAAATATCCGTCCCAAATGCGGATCCTGAGATCCCGTGTTGGTCAGGGAGCGGGACAAGCTGGCTTCTGCAGCCTCTGTATCATTAACCATGTTGTGTTAAAATTAAACGACTGGGCCACCTGCTTTGAATAAACGCAAAGTGATTAAGCTGGGGCTTTCACAGAAAGCAGAATCGTTACCAATGGGGGAAAATCTGAAGCAATTAAATTTGCTGCAGGTCTACTGGGTCCTTTCGGGTCCAGAGCTGAACAGGACACCAGGAGAGAGGGGTAAGCTCCGACCTACAGCCCAGAGCCAGAAACGAGAGAGGTGGGAGCCCACCTCCCCCATGCTGAATCTGCTCCAGAGGCACAGCCGCTGGACCCAGCACCCTCTGCACCCAGGGCCACCCCCACTGCGGGACCCCAGCACCCTCCGCACACAGGCA
>NW_010248266.1:45074-52926 GCF_000690775.1 Eurypyga helias | reverse complement strand
ACCCAGCACCCTCTGCACCCAGGGCTCACCCCAGCAGCAGAGGTGAGTTTGCAGAGAGGAGCGCAGCTCTCAAGCCCGTGAGAATGGCTTGACCTGGACACAGAGGTGGTGGCCAGGGGTGAGCAGATGAGCAGTAGAAGTTGTTACCTGCCCACCTCTGAACATCCCTGCCTACTCCTCCCAAGCACTCGCCCAGCCATTTTTAGGGGAAAGCATTCAAAGAAGTTCTTCCTCTCTTTAAACAGGAACACAACCCATCCAGCTCCTCCAAACGAGCGTAACTGCCCCGTGATGAATTTTACTCGTACTACCAAGGGCCATGTTATTTATACAAGTCTTACCCACACAAAGAACCAAAACCTTCAGCAGATAAAGGTCCATAAATCTCTCTCACTCATTACAATGACCGCTAGCTAACGCAAACGAGCCCAGCTGATCCCTGGAACATGTGCTGCCTTTTGGACAAGGGGTTTGTAATAACAGGCGCAAGAACCTAGCCAAGACCAGCGCTGTAATTTCCATGGGGCCGAATGCCGCAGGTGCACTAATATAGGCATTAGTGAATGATTAGGCCTCGTAAAATATATGAATGCTGTTTCTTTAAGAAGCCATAAAATTTTATTGAGGAAAAAATCCATGTGTAAGGCTTTTGGTTTGTTTCATGCGGTCATTCAGAATTTCACTCATTTCTGACAGGACTATGATAATTAAAACTGTGGCCCGGGTCTGGTTTCTATAAAGTCCATCTGGCCTTCCGCGATGGAGAGTTTTGGAAGTATGTAATTGCCTGGGCAGCAAATAACTATTTTGCCATCCACCAGTAGTTTAATTTTGTCCCTGCAGCAGGGGAGCTAAGTCAGAGGGGCAAAAGATCATTAACGTCTGCAGCTAGAAAGAGGGGCTCCCCGAGCCGTCGGCTGGCCCGTATTTGTTGAAATGCTTGACACCAATGGGCCCCATTAATGCACGGGTTAGATACAATCTGTGGAAAAGGGTCTATTATAAAGGGATTATTTGGAAGTGGTCTGTAGTTGGGGGTGGGTGTGATTGAAGGACTTAAAACTGTTACATTAACCCTTAGGGCACTCCAAGCAGTAACAAACCTGGCATTAAAGAGCTGGTGTTTGTCACAATTTCTTCACTTCCCTCTTTCTCTGCCACAAGGTCAAAGAGATTAAAACCATCCATAATGCACTCTTCTGAGTTACAAAGATGAAGCTTGTTTTCTGTCCACTTTATGGCTGCAGCCAGCTCCCTCAGCCCCTCTGCTCTCACCCCAAAACGAGTCATTAAACAAGAAAACACATTGCAAAAGACAGAGAAGGGCAATTATTTTCTATCTGTGTGTATGCATGCACTTCCCTACATAAGAAAGCCAGCACACGTGGCGTGGTGACAGAAGTAGCTCTAGAGCTGAAAAATAAACATCCAAACCATGGCTGTTCATACTTTGCTCGACTGGAAACCAAGCTGGAAATTTCATGTTGGCGAGGTGACACCTTTGCTGGCAACCAGCGAGGCTCTGTTGTGTTTGAGCACGACATCCGCTTTCCCCTTCCTTTCTCGTTCACAGCAGGAAAGGCTTAGATGACCCAAACTACTCCGAAACTTGATAGACTTTCAAATACTTCACAGATTCCATTTAAATGCGGATTTACTTTTGAAACAGCATTTTGTGTAATTTCTTTGATTTTAATTTCTCAGACTGGACATCAGGAAGAAATTCCTGAGAAGAGGTAGAAAGCATCAGAAAAAATAACGCAAAGATCGAACGCAGCAACGCAGGAGGAAATAAAATATGCCTCAGGGTGGGAAACGCGCTGTTTGTACGACAGGTCGGGTGAGAGCCCCGAAACACTTGCACATCACCCCGGGATTCGCAAGTTCTTTGTGTGGCGGTAGCAGGAGGTGGAAGAGGAAAAGCCTGGGACAAGGACCCCAGCTCCAGGCACTGGGCAGACCCTGTTTGTGAGGAGCTGGAGCGTGGTCCTCTGCCTGGAAACGGTCAACGTGACGAATCATTTACGCACGCGTGTCCTGTAATAATTTCAACGTCTGAGATCATCACCTGCCTCAAGTGCAATTTTCTTTAGAATAAGTGACTTTTGTTTTGCTCGCTTTCCACTGGTTCACTCGTTTAATACGATCTTCCACCATCCTCCAATCAATCGCTTGACTCGCAGTGTGTTAACAATACTGTGGAGAACAGGGGAAAAATCCCAATGTCCTGTTTCCGCCGAGATTGCACGGCACTTTGCGACGGGAATGCTAGTTACCGGCTTTGCTTCCCTGGGCAGCTCTGGGAACTCTGAGAGAAAACATGTGCGTCTTAAGCATTCCCTAGACCCACTTGAAACAACAACAGCAGATATCACAGCAGAAAACACGCTTTACAGAGAATTATTGAAACCGCAGCTCTTCCAATACAGTAGGATGTCTGTTTGCTTTGGCATGCCCAACTCTGCGCACCACGACAACCTGACAGCGTAAACACAGTCGGAAATCATCAACGTTTAAAAGAAGTTCTGCTCAGAAGCCGAGGAGCTTGATTAAAAACCGTTAAATGGCGAGAAAAAAGGGTTTTAAAGCCTTTTTCTTACAGCGTACGAGCGCAATCTGCAAAAGTTTACATACACCAAGCAGTCAGGAAACAGAGCTCCTAATTAACAAAAACATGAAGTTGTCAGTGCCCGCCTGACGCTACAGTCACTGCCCGAGTGCCGTGGCCCATCTGATGTGGTGTACCACCCAGCTCAGGTCAGCCTGCGAGGGGCAGGTGGTGCCACACAGAAGACATATATCAAAGGCAGCGATGAGCAGCCCCCCCCTTCTCACGCAAGACACCACAATCAAAGCAGCAGAGCCGCTGCTTACTCTCAAACAAGGCGTCTTCAGTATTTTCCAGGAAGCCAGCGCCTCCGATATTACCGTGCCTTATAGGAAACTCAGCTAGACAGAGTCTGGAGGATGGTCTCACGGCAAATTAACAATCAGAGATGCTAATGGCTGTTTTAAGGACATATGAGAATTGTTTAGTTTTCAAAGTCCAATGATATGGAGGATTAAGGAGGGTTTTTTTCAGAATATGAGTGGTTTAGGGTGAGCAAAGTTAGGCTTCTACAGCTCTGTGTGATGATCACCTCCAGCGACAGCGGAGTGTATGTTGTCTGCCCTTATCGAAGATACAGACCAAAGTGGTCTCAGCAAGCAAAGTGCTTTCTAGGAGGTTAAAATGCAAACACCATGTCTCATAATGCTATTCCTACAATAACGTATCCCAGATGATGTCAAGCAAAGATTCAACAGCGCTCTGAAATACACGCTGCGTGCTTAATTGATAATGCTCTTAATTAGATTTGGCATTACCTTTTGTTAGACAGCATCAGAGACCACTGGCAAGACCAAACATCCGAACGAACCCACCTTCCAAATTTGTCAGAATCCTCTTTACGCAGCTATTCAGGGCGTGAGCAGAATTAGCTCCCCACTCCCAACGAAAGCACGTTTCTGCTGTGACGGATTTATTGTCCTGGGCCACAGAAATCATCACTAGCAACACTGCTATTGTTCCTTGGAAAGCTCGTTCAAAAAAATCTTCTGTTCTGCTCAAGATATTGGAGATGCATTAATCCTGTGGCTTTTCTAAATGAAGGAGAGTGAAATTTTGCTGGGCAAAGTCAGGGCAACGTTGCCCAAAATCCTGAAAAAGTGTCTAGGAAGGAAAAGAAGAAACAGAATGAAAGAAGCTGTGAAAGTTTATGAGGATAAACACCGATGACAGGTGGAGTAGGAGCTGAAATTTGAACTGCAAAGTAACTGCAAATAAAGATTTGTTACAGATGGTTTTAATATGACCTAACACTGGGATGCCAGCTACAGTATCACTTTTTCCTGTAGGCTCAAGACTAATAATACAGTTCGGGAAACGCTACGCTAGCACAGACACCTAGGAATAACGGCCTTTGAAACACGTAGGCTATCCCCTTAGGAGAGCCAGATAGGATCAATAAAATTCTGATAGACACAGAGCTGGAACCAGCACAATGCGTGTTGTAACGGGGTAAAATCAAGTCAGCCCTTCGCAGCCAGGCTCAGCTATCCGTGCGCCTCACTTCACATACACACATGTACCTGTGTGTGCACGTGGGCGTGCTGTGAATGTTCTGCCTTGGCGTGTGTTTAATTTGTGCCACCGATCTTTGGATCTCAGAGAATAATAATCCCCTCTTTTCTAAAGACTGCATTTGGCAAATGGGCTTTTTTCCCTCTTCCTCTTTGCTAAAAGCAGGCATAAGCCGACAATGTCAGCACGAGCAGCTATAACTGTTCCACAATGACTTTTCTAAAGGGAACATTTTGCTATTTTTCAGCTATTAACAATTTTCTAATTTATTCAAGGCATTGAGGGTCCATTTCCTTCAAAGCGGTTTGAATTCATAGGATCATAGAATGGTTTGGGTTGAAGGGCCCTTAAAGCCCCCCCAGCCCCACCCTCCTGCCATGGGCAGGGACACCTTCCACTAGCCCAGGTTGCTCCAAGCCTCATCCAGCCTGGCCTTGGACACTTCCAGGGATGGGGCATCCACAGCTTCTCTGGGCAACCTGTTTCAGAATTGGATGATGGCCTCACCACTCTCCCAGTACAAACCAATGCACATGCTGTAGAGCGTTTGTAGGGCAAGAAATAAGATAAAACCCATATAGAATTCCCTTTTCTTACATCAAACTATCTCCGGTAAGCAGTTGGAAGTTGGAACTTCTTTGCCAACACTGGTCCCTCCTTTGTACTGTTTTTTCTCTGGCAAATTTGGGCAAAACAGCACCCAAGAACCAGGCAGGGAAGAATACATGGATATGCTGACATCCGACATTTCTGGCTCCAAGGAACTTGTAATCTTTCCTGACCTGCTCTGAAGTTTCCATGTGCATTCCTACCTACACTGTAGGTGCTGGATGAGCACAGTCCCACACAGAAATCTACCTGCACCCTGCTGAGTTTACTTGGAGTTCCAACTTCCTTGTATCCCACTGTATTCCAGCACCCACTCACGGGGAACTGAAAGGTGAATCATTACTAGTAGTTTCGTCTGAATTGTACCAGCGGCCACTTAAATCCCACAGTCCAATGCTGCTGTAACTGAGCTGAAACCTGGAGCGACTTCTCTAGAAAGGGCACCCCTCCAAAGATCTCATCATCAAAAAACAGGGAGTGCTCAGCCTGCCTGAGACCCTCCTGAGCCCCCAGCCCTCGGCTGAGGTCGCTGTGACAGTGTAAATAGGCCCTTCCATCCTCCAGCACTCAGTGGCATCACTTGGAGATGATGGAGGATGGGGAAGAAGCCTCTTTTTTCTCTTAGTCCCACCATAAACTCATTATTTTGGCAGCTGGACCCACTCAGATAAGCAAACAAGCAGGATCATCTTAGGGAGAGTTGTGAAGTTCTTGTTCCTGAGCACTGACCTCCAACCCCATTCCTGGAATCTCGACTTAATTTCCAAAGCAAAGCCCAGCTGAAACACGGCCGGTTGCTACATCTTCGTCTAGACTTCAGGCATTTAACACAGTTGGCAGGTTTCAGCGCTCTTGCCGAGATCAATGACAACTACCCTACTGCACCCCAGCTCTGGGAGGATCTGGGGGTTTGAAATGCAGGTCAGGGTAGGAAACGGTGCGTTGTGACTTCTTTCCAGTATCAGCTGGCTTATTTCTTTGTCTTGTTGCCTCAATCGGCTTTTAGAGAACAAAGGCAAAAGCTATTAAGGAAAAACTTTGCAAGATTTTCAGAAGTGCCAAATACCCTGAAGTTTTAGGCCATATTTATCCAAGACACAACCGAATAGGAAAAAAGGGACATTAAATCAGGAATATACTGAACCCAAAGTATACATGAAGCCACTAACCACGGCACTGGCGTATTAGCCACCCCAACAGATTCATGTGGCTAAGGACAGACACCCAAGGGAGTTAACTTTCTCAGCTCATACACCGTAACACATGCACATGTTTTCTTTTTACTGGGTTTCTCTACTCTTCTGACAGGCCAGAGTAAGCCAAGGGAAAGATTAGTGAAGACCTAAAGACACTGTGAAAAGCAAGTAAAAATCTATACTGGGAAGAGTATGGATAATAATTAGCAGGCTCATTGTTAGCAGCCTTCCCTCGCTAATGCTGTCAGTCAAAACACACGGAGCAGTGGCCTTACTGGAATAAACAGCAGCTCCTCCCGATCACCAGCAGAACTCCCGGCATTTACCCAAGACTATGGTAATTGCTAGTTGGAGAGCTCCCCCTATAAATCCCCACGGCCACGTCTGAGAGTTTCAGCGTGGAACAGCGAGGCTGTACTCCCGGGGAGCGACCCTTCTCACGGACTGGCAGGGAAGCTCTCTGGGGTTGGTGGTGTGCCAGAGCTCATAACACCGAATGCAGGCATCAATAAACCCAACATCAGCAATAATAAAATTTTACCGCTCACCTTATGTAACTTTTATTTTACACTCGATTAACTTTTACTACCGACTCCAAAGAATAAAGGCATTCTTACTGTAGAGAATTAGAAACAGCTTTTGAGGGGAAAAAAGAAAAAAAAGACATGTTCTGATATTAGGGGCGGCACCGGCTGGCAGCTTGGAAGCATCAAGAACAAATAGAGTTTAAAACATACAAGTCTAATTCCCAGCTAACGGAGAAACAGCCTTACCTTTCTCGAGACTCATCAGGTAACCCCATGCTTTACTAACACACCGTGCCCTGCGCTTCCCGGGATCAATGCAAGGGATACACTGAAGCAAGGAATCCCCGAGCTCTGTGTATACAATAGCTCAGTGTGACAGCACCCGATGCAGCAACTATTGCTTCCTAATTGCGGCGAAAGAAGATTCCAGCCGCACAAAACATTTATTAACCTCACCAAGGTAGATGCCTCTGAGCTACATACACAAGCCAACTATTTCCCAGGAGTCCGTGTTAGCAAATGCAAGAGGAAGCCACGCCTTTCCATAGCTCCTTTAACTCAGTACACTTATTTTCTGGAACTTCGATGGCCGTCAGTCACCGACAGGCGCTTCTGAATAAGCGATTGTTTGTTCCACTGGACAGTGCCCTCGGCCATCATGCCTGAGAAGGCCGGGCACCATCTAATGCCGGGTTTTAATGTGGGCCAAGTCCTTCTTCCCCTCCTGTTTAGTATAATTTTATACTGGGTGGACACATTTAGGGCCTGAATGGTTTGACAGCAATGATTAATACCCTGCATTAGGAGATTCCAGTGAAAGTATTCAGGAGCACGCTGTGCAGTTTGGTTCTCATCAGATGGTCAGGTCTACAGGCCTATTAAAAACAGCAGGAGAGCTGCAGACTTAATCACAGAGGCTGAGCCCATGGAGGGAGGAAGAGCGAGATACAAAAAGAGGAGAGAATGAATAGAAGGGTAGAGCAGAGGTACACGGGAGGCGCCGTTTAACTCACGCTCAAACCAGCAGTGAAACCAGGTGAGCCTTTCTGCTGTAAAACCTAGGTCCAAACATAAAATCTCTTTTAAAAGCCAAAGCGGGTAAGGACAGAAGACTCTACAGAGCAGTAACAACAAGCTGAAGGTGAGAATTAATTACAGTCCAATAGCAGAAATTTTAGAAAGACAAAGTAAGACCAAAGGCAGAGCAGGTAACGCTGGTGCTGGACATGGCAGCAGGCCCTGGAAAAACGTGTCACAACAGTTTTCAGGAGGGAAATCGGAGACAATAAGCCACCCGGAGAAAGGCATGGTAAGTCGTTACTGTGGTTTGGTGCCTTGCTATTAGTTCATAGAGTCAGAGTCATCCTGGCTGGCTGGAAACCTCATTACAAAACACA
>NW_010248266.1:38941-45043 GCF_000690775.1 Eurypyga helias | reverse complement strand
TGAGAGCTTCAAGCGTAGCCGGGCTGAGTCCTGCGTAGCCTCCTGACCTTGGCACAGCGGGACGGCATCTTTCCTATACGGACAATCAATGGCTCACGGGAAAGAGCTGCAGATGATCTCCCAGGCAAGGCTACTATCATAATCTGTGTAATTAAACATTCAGCATCCTCCAGTTGAACTGATCTGGGGGGTACACAAGGAGATTGAGCTTGGAAGTCCCCAGGACAAAGTGTTTTCAAAAAGAATGGGTGTTTTTTGCCCCCTCTCTCTTAGAAGAGCCTAGAGGAAACCACAGCGACAGCAAGGTGAGCCCAGTGGCTTAACCCCATGGAAGGTATGTGCTCCATGGAGTGGGCAAGGGGAAGGAGAAACTGCCACAGCAGCTGCCTAGCTTAACTGGTGGATCTGAGCTGAGACCCAGCTCTGTTCAAACAGCACTCTCCAGAAGGTGAGGAAGTGCCAAAGGCTGGTCAACGGTATTTCACACAGTGCTGGAGCCCACCTGAGTCCTGGTGTTCCACTTGATTTCCTCTCTCCCCTTTCTTCGGTGTTTAGAGGCTTCAAATATTAACAATCCTTGAAACATTGCACTAGCCACCATTTCCCAGTTCTCCCCAGGGCTGGGCACTGCAGAGGAACGTACTCCCCACTGCAAGAATGAAACCAAACCAAGCACACAGAGATGCTAAATTCATCTTGCTGAAGAGCCTGGAACTCCAGCAAGGGCTGGGTACTTATTCCATTAGCCAGAAAACAGCCTTAGAGACCGTTAAGTCGCAGGTTACGTGTCTGCATTTCACACCCTGGCATCTGCCCTTCTGTCGAGGAGCACCCTCCAAACGAAGGTCCTCCGAGCCCTCCTGACAAAGACATGTCAGCCAGACGAGAGGGCCAGTGGCTGGAGGATCGGCAGGAGCCAGCTCTGGGCACAGGCTCACGTTTCAGGCCTGGCTTTGTCATCAGAACTGACCCCAGCTTGTGTATTGGGAAGAAAAGCTGCAAAATATCTACATGCTAAACAGAAAGGTTTGATGCTGTCACTCCTTGAGACCGAGTGTACAAGGGAAATAGATTAATGGATTGTGACACCTTTTACGGGGCCATTTGGGCCATTAAAACGTTACACGGTACTCACCTGGTCTGCTATAAAGAACAGAGCACGTTAGCAAGAAGGATGCAGTGCCAGCAAAACGCTGCTCGGTCCCAAACGGAGGAGGGACTCCGCCTTCTTGGAAGAAAGCGGCTAAAATTCACAAACATGGGTAGGTGAAGTACCATTCCTCAAACCATTAAGACTTCACCATAAATTGGCTTGCTTTCAGCAGCGGTGAGCACTTTGCAGCTCCCGCCAACGGCAAAGGCAAACGCGCTGTACTTAGCACTTCTGAAAATGAAGCCTTTTAAAAACACAGTTGTGTAGACTCAGGGCCAGACGGTAAATGTCCAGGATGTGAGATTTTGAGCTACTCTTACAGGCAGGAAAGCTTTATGCTCTCCTAAATCTGCAGAGCCGAAATATCCCTCCTGGGAGCAGCAGCCCAAGTTGAACTGCCCGGTGGGCAGGGGCACCAGACACGAAGAGCCAGCGGAGCACCTCTGCCCCCCACACCCCAGCATATTTATCTCTATTCTGAAACTAAGCACCAGCAGGGTATTACAACTGCTCTTAGATCTTCCATTTTATAATTCTGGCGGTGAACTTTCAGATTACACCTATTTATTTTCTTCCACACCTACAAAATTTAAATAGAAGTAACAAACAAGACCAAGACTCCGTCCTTTCTGAGTCTTCCCACCACTAACACAAGCCACAGATTGCAATAAGGTGAGCAAAAATAAAACGGCTTAACAACATGCTCCCTACAGAACTGATGTGTTGAAGAATTTAAAAGAAAGAACTGGAGCAAGGGGAGAAGTTCCGTATTTGCTGGAAGAAACAGAACGTTGAGGTGGGCGTGAATTCAGGACTTTACAATAATTTTTAGAGTTTCGTGCTGAGCTCAGAGGTAACTGTCACCTCCTCTTTTTGCAACAGGCCGAGCGTTGTGAACTTCCAGAGCCTGGCTGAGAATAAGCATCCAAAGGTTCAACCGCTTCCCTGAGACCTCTCCAGATTTATCCAACATCTGCACTCTCCCTTCTGTGTTTGAAAGTGTATACGGATGCTCTCACTACTTGGTGTTCAGGGACCTATATAAAACAAAAATTACAGCGTGGTGAACACTGTAGATGGTTTTTCTTTACATTTTCAGTCGGCTCTGATGAATTCTCCCAATGCACCTTGCACTCCATCAGTCTCCAGTTGCCAGAAATTTTTACAAAGTCAGTATTTGCAAGAACTTTGTACAAAGCTGAATTCAAATGCTGGAAAAAGCCTGTCGTGTTCACAGGCGTGACGGCCAACCGGAGCGTTTTTTCTACAATCACCTCATTGTGAAACCAAAAAAATTCAATTTGTTATCAAAGGGACGCAGCTGAGATCTTATATGTCTGATCAACTGCTTTCATGAACCCAGATGATTTAGAACAGCCACCAAAAGCATTATCAGAAGATCTGATAAAAGCCATCGACAGCGTGTTGATCAACTCGACTTCGGAAGGCTGGAGGCTTCCAACACATCAAACCAGCTTGGTGGAATCACTAACTTTCCTTTATTAAAAAATAAGGGTAACTTCAGCTATTTTTATAGTGTTTGGTGAAAGTTTAGTTCTCCAACCAAGCGTTTTTCCTCCTAAGAGAGAGGGCGTCCTCCTCCCACGTTCCGAGCTGGTCTTCACCCACCAGCCCTCAGGCAGATTGCTGGGGCCTGGTGGGGAAGGCTCACTGCTACTGGGCTTAAAACTGTTACGTGGGTGACTGAGGACTTTATTTGGGAGGGCTGTCACCTTTCAACAGTGCTGAATTTATATTAAAATCCAAATCATCATTAAAACCCCAACAACACACAAACGGCGTATAACAAAGCCCCTGAGGTGTTCAAAGTCTGCAAATCCCCCTTTTTTTTGAACGTCTGAATAACAACAAACCCAAAACAATAATTAATTCTTCTCCAGTGCACAGACCCAGTTCAGTAACAAGCGCTAAAAATACATCTGAACCTCAGAAACAAAAGAGGAGGCATGGAGCACTTTGAAAGTTTGCTCCAATGATTAAATAAATTAGACCTGAGCTGCTAAGAAGGGAAGGACAGAAAGTTCACTACCAGCACGACAAGACATTGCCAGCTCTTGACTTGTTTACGAAGGGAAAAAGGGGGAAAAACCAGCACATTTTTGCAGATTTCCAAATTCCAGGCGCCTTTTTTTGGTTTTTTTTTTGGTTATTGACAATCTGATTTTCAGCTCGACGAGATCACACGTGACTGCCGAGCCCAGCAAACGCGCTGCCCGCTTGCACGGCTCCGACCGCTGCCAAGCCACAGCCGGTACTGCAGAGGGACAAGGGACCAGCCAAGTACCCTCCATGCAGAGGAGAGTCAACCAACTGAACAACGATGGAGCTCTCATTCTGATGTGTCCTAAAAAGCTGCTTGTCACCCTCCCTCCCTCCTCCAGCACGCGGGGGCATCTCCCAGGTCCGCGGACACTCTCCTGTTGACCACGACGCTGTCGGTCCAGCTCTGAGGCTGATGCATCCCGATGCTCCTTACTAAAAATATTGTCCTTGAAATCCAACGGGGTTTTTTTTGTGACACACAAGGAATGTTCCCTTCACATATTTAGAAAGGTCAGTGAAAAAGATCATTGTCTGAGGATAGGAACTCTTTTGATAGGCGTTCAGTGGCGAAGAGGATTTCACCAAGCCCTGCCCCGGTTTAAACTGAGCTCGCCGCCCTCCCCAGCCTGCACAGGGAGCTAACCGGAGCCCCACGTTTCCAACAATACTCAGAACTATTAATCCAACGTAACAATTCCCTTCTTAGACACGAAAAGAATGCATGGCTCCCTATGGCAGCGCTCTGCTGAGCCTGTGCAGAGATTTCTCGTATCCCACTGCTTTCCCATAGCTTGGATCAGCTCTGGGAGCTGCAAAAATGAGTGTGACCCTTCTGGAAGCATCACCTTTTTTTTTTTTTGTGATTGGGTGCTTGAATGTGATGGACAGCAAGAGACTACAGGGACAGGACTTCTAAACACCCCACTGATATCTTCACATTATTTGGATTTGCAGGTTATCAGTGGGGCAGCAACTTCAGCTATGACCTCATTAACTAATGTGGCCACATCAGCACCTCTCCACAGCCTTTATCACTCATCATGTGTCATAAAGCAGCCCGTTGACACCTCATAGTGAATACCCGTTGTATCTTATCTCCTGCAGGGATAGGACCCTCGCTGGGAGACAGAGAGCATGTCTAGGAATGCAGCTAGGAGACAAGTTCACCAGCAGCAGCTGACAGGGGATGATTTCTCAAACAAACACTGAGTGGGAAATTAATGGGCTTTGGGTTGCCACTGACAATGCTGAGCAGAAATACATCTGCTTCTGGCTGCTATAATTTAAGAATTATTACTGTAATTTCAGACCAAAGCTACTGGGACACTTCCATCACTCTGCATCCAGCACGCAGCCGCTTTACTCTCCCTCATCGCCGTTACGTGAGGAAGGTCCAGCACCTTCCGTTTACAAAACCACACTAATTCCTGGTGGCTGGGCGGTGGGATTCTCTTCCCATACCTGGAAACCGCAACAGCACCTTCTCCTCATTTCTTCACATAAAAATCCTTCTTTTGCATCTCACAAATTGGATAGTGGGAGAAAAAGCAGCACATCTCAAACACAGCAGCTCCTGGCCAGCTGGAGCAGAGCTTAAAATGACACCAGAATGTCCTACCTTGTTTTACCATCTTCTAAAGATGGGTTTTGGGAACTGCATTTTGCCAGGAAAACGGCATATTTCGGTGGCAGCAGCTGTGGCAGCTTCTCAGTGTACAAGGAGCACTCGGCATGGCAGGGACGGGGCGCTTTCCAGGCACCGTGTTTTCAGAGTCACAGTGAACCCTCTGCAACACCGTGAGCGTGTCGGTCCCTGGTGACTGAATCGGGAGGGCTCAGTACACCAGAACAGGCAATGGGCACGGAAAAGATCACGCATCCTGTCAGACCTAGACGGGAATAATACCCCGCGTTCTTCTTTGCTGTCCTGCAGCTGGCAAGCCCACGCTATTTAGAGCAATGAATAGGAAAGATGATCTGTGCTCAAGGCACCGGACTGGGATGCCAAAACGCTCGGGCACGTGCCCTGATGGGTCCCTGCCGCTCCGTGCCACTTCGGGAAAGTTCGCTGATCTTTGTCTTAATGCCTCACCTACAAAATTGCGTTAGCAGCCTTCTCTCTGACAAGGTTTAGACCTCTAGAAGCAGTCATTCTGGAATAAATACAGGAGGTGGATAAACCCTGAAATTTCCATTCTGCAGAATGAAAACTGACAGTTCCAGCATGTAACAACAGCGACATCTCCCATCGCACACCCAGGGCGACGACAGTCAACGCAAACCCAGACCACGTCCTCGCTTTGCACCAAACACCGAGTTTTGCTAACTGAATTTACTGCTTAGAGTTAAACCCAACCAACCAACCAAGCAAAAACACCCCCTGAGATCGGGCATCACATCACAAAACATCCACCCAGTGGTGCCTGTTTTCTGTCAGCGCTGGAGATGAGCTAAACCGTTCATCAGGAGCGGTCGTGGGTCAGGCAGCTGAGATGCACTTAGGGAGCACCTTCAGCCTGGGGCTCTCCTGGCAAAATACAACTTATCTTACAGGGTTAGGGGTGCTTTCTTACCTCTTAGGATCTGTGGAGTATTAAAATGTAGCTTGGATATAAGTTTTCTTTTTTCTAACTGTCCTTTTATTCTTTGCTTTTTTTAAACAGCATCTTGTTCTCAGCTACAATTTTTTTGTTAAGCTACGAAAAGTCACTAGATCTCCCATTATTATTTTCTCATATCCAAAAACTTGTTACCGAGCCTGAAGACTAAAAGATCCCTTCTAATCAAGACTGGGATACAGACTCTTCCCTATGCCTTTTCCAGACTTAAAGCCAGATCTTTTATTAAACCACATTAACCTAAACATCCTCCCTTTATTTCTCCCC
>NW_010248266.1:35229-38891 GCF_000690775.1 Eurypyga helias | reverse complement strand
GAAAGCTGTAAAGAAGCTGACTAAATGCACAGAGCAGAAAACATAAACACATGGGGCCGAGGTATTCTGCGTGGATTAAACAGAACGGGAACATCCTAATGCCTTTTCCCAAATGGTATAAAGAAAAGCAACACCTGATAAACATGTTCCATACCCACGCTGCCAGGGGAAGCCAGTTTTGAAAAACAGAGCGAACTCAGGCTGCTCGGAGAAGGTTCCTCAGCCTCGGGGATCACAAAGCCCGTATTGTTGGAGTCCCGCGCAGTCAATGCACCTTTGTGTGCTCTGGAGGCAGCAGCGCCTAAGGGACCGAACGCAGCGACAGGGACGAGTGACCGGCCTCCCCCGCAGCCCTGGGCCCTTCTGCTTCCCAGCTCCCTGGGGTTTCGGAAAGCAGCCGCTGCTCATCGTCCATCTCCTTCGGACGGTGGTGTTAACCACATCTGGAACCTCGGAGTGACGACAGCAACGCGCACGAAGGTCTCCGCGGGCTCTCCAACGTGCCCCGCACGTGACAGGCTCCAGGACACTGATGCTACAGACCTGTCACGCCGAGCCATGTCAGCCGGGTGCGTTTATCCATTGTCAGCGTGAGTCACGCCAGGCCCGGCCCATCTTCGACAGCGACTCCAAGGAGGAGAAATCGGCACAAAATGCAACCCTGCTTCGGCCACGTGTCCATCGTGAAAATCTGGTCCCCAAATAGCATTTCACTGTGGAACAAATGCAATTTTTTGTTCCAATTCCCTCTTCTTTAAACCTTTCTTTTCTTCCCAGAAGGAAAACCAAAGCGACTGAAAAAGTATATCTGAGCAGTACTTTTGTGTGGCCACAGAGTGTAAAGTATTATGGAAATATTACCTCAACATGGAAGCATTTCTCCTTTTTCTTGTCACCCCCATCACCACCGAGGGGACGTGGGCTTTCTGGCATGACAATACTTGGGGAATTTTTTCATGTCATACTTTTCACATGATGTCAAACGTCTCCAGGGCCTAACAGAGCCTTTATTAGCAGTCCAAATACACCCATCATTACCTGATAGCCAAGCCTAGGATCTGAGTCAGAGCAAGAGGAGAGGACAGCTCAGCAATTCCTCGACTGGTTGTACCATGAGGCTTTGCTCTCACCCCGAATTCAGCCTGCAGAGACGCTTTTGACCCGTGCCCGCGAGTCTGGCTGCATACATACCCCGCACACACATGGTTTGACACCGACCGTTCAAACGTGGGAAGAGCAGCATCCCGCGGATGCCGCCGAACTCGCCTGCGAACGGGGCCAGCGCGCTAAGCGCCGCCTGTATTCGGTTTTGTCTGCAGCCTCTTCCTTTTCCGTACAGTTCTCTTGGATTCAAACTCACATTCCAATTTCTTTTCCCCATAGGAGTTCTTTTCGCTAGCTGACGATATTCCTTTGCCTGTTGAATGTAAAGGAAGTTTTGTTTTTCTCAGGACCATCCAAAAGAACACGTCCCCCGTGAATGATGACGTTCAGTTAATAATTTAGCACCGTGCTGCATGCTGCATTTTCTGACTCAAAATCTGATCGATGGGAAAACAGTTGGTTTATTGAGTTTTCTGTCAGTTTTATTTCCTGAAGACATGGAAGAAAGCGCAAAGGATACCTGCTGTGCAGAGCACACTGCTGAAAAGTTAGGCTGGATCGATGCAGGTTTGCCAAAAATAATTATTCTCTCAGGGAATGCTCAAGACACTCGGTGATACACCGACCTCTTCAAGCTGGAGCTTGGGAAGTGCAAAGGCTTTGGCCTGTCTGGCTGTTTTCTCAGCAACTTGAGAGACTTTGCAAATAAATATCCATGCTTCGGCAGCCTGCCTTCGATTTTTATATTATCTGTGTGAAAAGGATGTGCCTGGGAGGTAGGATATGAAAACAATCAGTTAGCAAACACCCCGCGGTGGAGGCAGAGGGCTCCACCACCTCTTCTGCTCTCTCTCAAACCCAAAGCACTTACTCTGCCGGCTCTGCTCGCGAGCGCTACGCTCTGCCCCGGGAAGATGCCCCTTCGCACCGCGTATCCCTCAGTACCGCGCACGGAGCGCAGATTGAGCAGCAGTCCACAGCGGGAGAAGGTATTCCGACCAAAACAGAGGCAAAAGTGAGTCCGTGGGACTGAGGACTAGAACATGCCAAAATTTAGATCTTGGCGTGAGGTTTGTGAACCCGCAACTGCCTGAACGCTGAACGGCCGTGCCGTACCGTGACGGCTCAGCAGGCGAGACTCACCCGAACGCGCCCCGCAGTAATGGTACCCAGAGGAGGCGCAGGGAACCGACCCGAGAACGCGGATCGGGTCGTCTTCTCTCAAACATTCAGAGCTGGGGTTTAAATGTTCAGAAAGCGGCTCGTGTTCGCACAGGATGGGCTCTTACTCCCTCCGCTCCTTTTAAGTTCCCTGGAACCCGCAGGTGTGGGATGATTCAGTTTTCCTCTTTTTTTTTTTTCCGTGAAGATTGATTACATGCTAAGCAGGGTTTCTTTAGCGAGCGCTCACATCTCTAATTATTAGCACTGCCAACTTTTCCAGCACAATGCTCAGTGTCAGATAAACGCAATCTGGTCCTGTCTGTTCTGTAACTGATACCAGCTCCATAGTGACAGTCCCTGACCCAAGGACCCCAGGCTTTGTTCACTGCTACATCCCTACTCTGCTGAGAACCGAGTCCATACACATCAAAAAATCAGCAATATTAATTAAATCACAGATCCTGTTATCACTTCACTGAATAATGGGCTTTTTCAAGCCACCCGGAGTAGCCCCAGCCACGCTTTTCTACTGACCACGTCCACGATATTAGATTTCCAATACCCACAACCTACTTGAATTAGTGATTATTGCACTATGACAGTCAGAAACCTGTTAGAAATCTATTTCTACACAGCACAATACAGACATACATTTAGATTCTACATGATTCTTCTTCTAATGGGAAATATAGTTCAGCTAACTAATAAATAGGTAAATACCAGCAGTCTGCCTGCAAAATGGGTATTCTGGGAACGTGACATATTCCGGCAACGTGGATATGCTGTCGATGTGTGGCATAACAGGCTCAGTGTAACAGAATTTGGGGGTGATAAGTGCATTTAATGGGAGTAACAGTATTACCTGGGATCAGTGTCACTGGGTTTTTAGGGATGCCTCAGCACACCATAACCATTCAATCCTGATCCGCTAAAACTCTCTGTTAAAGCAGGGTATCCACGGAGATAAGTAACTTGTATGGGCGCTGCAAGGCAGTATAGAATCCAGAATGGAATCTGGAAGGCCAGTTTTATTCCTGAGTGACTTTTTTAAGCATTATATCAGAATCAGGTGAATACCTGCAAGAGCCATTTGCAGCACACGCAAGCTACAACAGCTAAGGGAGAACACCTTTACAAGGAAAATTTTTTTAAAGCATGATGTACGAATACCTCCTTTTATAAATATATATATATATTTCAGTGCTGTCCAAATCTAGAGGGTATATTCACAATGTAGACATCTTCTTCTAAAACTTCACAGCCAAGTCTACCTGTCACAACAGTGAGAGCTCTCTGGCTTGCTTTCCACTGATGACTGCACTGGGAAATTATGCATTTATTCCTAAGAGGCCAGCCAACTCCATCTACTTTTTTCAGGCAAGGACAGAGACCTG
>NW_010248266.1:0-34841 GCF_000690775.1 Eurypyga helias | reverse complement strand
TCTCTTCTCTAGGCTGAACAAGCCCTATTCCCAATTAAATAATAATTTGGTATTATTTGATAATAATAATGTAGTTCCCTTCCCTACCTCTGCTCGAAAAGCAACATTTTCAATACAGCAGAATTTCTATGGTCTAACCACCTTCTGAGTTTGCCATTTCTTAAACACATCCCAAACATGAGAAATACCCGGCTTGGAAGAAACTTCGAACATTGCCCCCCTGCGTCCATCGGCGCACTGCTGGTTACAGAAGCCGTGACACCCCCCCAGCAACAGCAAGACGTGCCTCTAAGGCAGGCATGCACAGAAAACCGAGCGTTCTGCGCAAACACAGAGCTACACCAAGAGCTCCAGAAGCCGCCAAACGCTGCCAAAACCTTGCCACACAAATCCAGTGCAGCACGTTTGGAACTAGAAGCTGCTCCTGTAGTTCAGATGTTTAAATATTTGCCACAAAGCCACCCCTCTCATCAATATGAAAAGCTCTGTTAGAATCGTTGCAATACTTCGGTTAATGATTTCATTAGCTTTACTGGTTTGCTACATCTCTGGATTTTCAGTCCTTCAGGTTTCTGTATGGATCAGAGGCCAGGGCAAAGCTGAGAGACGTTTGCCATTGGGGGCATGGAGCTGTCTAGGCCAGACATTGGGCTTAGGTACAACCTGGAAGAACCGGAGCCCAGTACACGGATTCTAGTGCAAAAGATACGGACTGAGAGTCCGAAAGGTTGCTGGCACAGCTTTTCAGAACACTAACATTTCTTTCAATCTTTAAACCCAACCTGCACGTCCCTTTTCTAAGCAGCACGACACGTAAATAAGCAGTGAAATCACCTAACACGACGCATTCAGCAACGTGCACAGTTTTCCACTGGAGTTTCCTTTTAGATGAATGTGTCCGAGAATTCCTGAAGTCACAACTGAAAGGTTAAGTGCCACAGGTCTGCAGGGCTGTTGGCTCTCGTGAAACAGCATGGGTTTGGTTTTGTTGCTGAACGCTTTTCAAGTGATTTGCTCATGAACGCCGGGGCGAGAGGAACCAGCCTGCCCACAGACCACTTCTCACGGAGCCTGAAGGATCGCTTTACATACTCAAAGGGCTTGGCATAAGCATAAAGCATAAAGAACAGTTCTTAAGAAGTAAGTTAAGGTAAGAAAGTTAATAGCATCTGTAGACACATTCTCCACTGCTGAGGGAAAGGGGCAGGGCCAACACCGGTCCTTGAGGGGGCACTGCAGCTCTCGAGCTCCACCTCATCCAGGCATCCCACAGCCCTGGGCAAAGGCCTCCGGTGCACAAGGGATGTGGATTCATCACTACCCTTCACAGGCCACAGTTGCAGTTGCCGGGCTTGTAATGCCGCCCAGGCAAAGGGATTCCCAACCCAAAGATGACAGAATTTCATGGCAAGCTGATGCCACGTGAAGGAGAACGCCCGTTTTCCAACAGCACAACGCTATTCCGACTAGCATTTTGCCTGTTTCCAAAGGGCCCCACAGATGGGAAAAAGTACCAATAGCAAGTGTTGCTGCCTTGCCATCAGGAGGGTTTAGCCAAAATATTCCCTACCCTCTCCGCTTACACCGACAGGTGACGCGAGTGCTGGGACTCAGCAGCAGGGAAGGCGTCCTGCAGCGGCCGCGCGCCGTTCGGTGAGAGAAGCCGCCCGATGAATTCCGCTTCGCTCGCTGGGCAGGCCAGCAATAAAACGAAACCTTGCAGCTTAGGGAGTCACAGGCCAGGCAGCAGCATCCCTCAAGAGACGCAGCCGGGGACAGCTGCACAGAACACTACAACCGGCGTCCTGCTGTGCGTGGCAGCGCTTGGTTCGCTCACCGGCTGCAGTATTTCCTGCCCAACAGGTATGGAATGAACCGGTTTGGGGTGAGCAATGGAACTGCTGTGCGAACGCACCGACTCCGTTTACGACAGAAAACCAGAAGGGACAACGATAAAAAAGGGATAAAAAGATTTTTATCCCATGCTGAAAGCTGAGGGATAAAAATCTTTTTAGAAGCGTTTTCCATTCAAATAGGTTTGTGGTTTAACCTTTTAACTTACCGGGAGGTTTGTAAACCTGGCATTTGCTTATTTTTCCATGGATCACCAGGACCTGCATTGTCATGCAGCAGTACAGGGGGAACCCAAGGCTTCCAGCCACATTCCAATCTCTGGCCCCAAGGCTCCTCTTGCAAACCTGAGGCTCTTTTTTATAAAATAATCACCCTTCACAGGTGATGAGTTAATGTCATTTCTGTTAATTACGAGGAACCTGATTTGTTTTCCAGCCACATCCATTATTTGTGGAGTAACAGGGATGCGGCGGTGCCTTCCCTTAGCTCCATCCTGAGCCCTTTGACCTCTAACACCACCCGACGGGTACAGTTTGGTTATTTTCTCTGTCTCTAAAAATGGCTGCAGCTGAGCGATAAATCAGTGTAACGGGCACTTTTTGACATCCAGAATGTTGTCCTTCCTCCCTAAACTCTTTTTCACAACTTCTTTTCATGACAGTTATTAAAGGCATGTTGATTACTTGTCTAATTGACTCGTAGTGCTGGTAACAACACAGCAGACTAATTGAAATGTACGAGAAACAATTACGAGTAATTGGAATCAATTAATTGATGATTTTCTGGCGAACTGCTGCTTGATGGAGGCAATTTCTAATTACAGTTACACAGACTAGGAAAAAACTGAAATCACATTATAGATTTTGAAGGAACACGGCATTATTTTTGTTGGAGCAGTTTCTGGTTAAGCAGGTTTGCAGCCAGAGGAGGGAAAGGGAAGCGGTCCCTGCACCCTTTTTCCTCGCCCACCGAGCAGCGATGAGCAGAGTGAAAGCCGGCCTGGAGAGCTCTCCCCAGGACTCACCCCAGTGTGGCAGGCATCCACATGGGAGTTTGGAAACACGGGTGCTCCAGACACCCGCCCAGCCCCTCACCCTCTGCTACCCTGCAGTCCTTCAGGACCTGGGGCTTCTGCTCAGCCCGGATGGTTTGGTACTTGGAGCAGTATACATGGCTCCTCCTGTGGCACCTTGACATTCATGGCCTGGTATTCCACAGGGATAACTTACGGACCAAGTTCTGCAACCTCCCTCTCAAAATTCTGCCTACCCCACTAGAACTTTTATCTTCCTTCAGACTCAAAATGTGCCCAGAAAGGGAGAAAAGGCACAGGGTGGAGAGCGGGAGTTCCCAGCGCTGTCACACCTCGTTGGTGGCCTGCAGCAAAGCGTGGCCAACCCTGACCTAGGGACCCCGGGGTGCTGGCACAGGCTGCCCGCTGGCACCCAGGGCCTCCTCCCAGAGCATCATCAGGCAGTCAGGAGAAAGGGAGAGCACAAGGCGTGGGGGCAAGAGGAGACGGGCTCAGCGTTATTCCCATCCAAATAATATTATTGCTTGGCTTGTAAACACACCCAACAAACTCCGGCAGGCCGGCTGCCTTTCTCCTTCGCCTCTGAGCCCAGCCGCTCTGTCAGTGTTAAGTTTAGTGTCTCTTCCTTATCAGATGAGAGCAGGCTGGAGTTTCACCATCCTGACTCCGGCCATTCTCCGTGCATTCATTCCCACTTCCTGCTCTCTGAAAGTCAAGCTCCCATTCACAAAAGACAGCCCTTATCTCCTTACCTCTTGACCCTGAATCATGGCTGCAAATACGGGGTTTTATTTCGGCCGGGCAGCTAACAGGTGACAAAGTCCCTTGGCTCTGTGTCTTTAAAGAATAAAAGAAACACCATCTCCCAAAATGTTTTTGTTGCGCTGAAGAGAGTAAATCTCCGTCTGCAAAACCCCTGTAAAACAATTTACCCTTTGTATCTTTTAGGAGGGCAGTTGCATTAAAATCAGTATCACCTTGAATTATGAGAATTTTCAGCAATAAAAATGGTTGGTTTCAGTGAGTTTTCAGTTTCGCTGAATCCCAAAATTCAAAGTGACTGTCATACTACCCTCTTCACTGAAGACGCACTACATCCTTATCGTAACTTACTTTCATACTCGGCCTGGCTTTGAAAGAGGTTTATCAAGGCTCACAGCCACACCACTTGAGCTGAGAAGCTTCGGTGGGGAAAGGACACGAGACAATTAAGGTCACTACAACGTGAGTGGCCATGAAAATTTAAAGTGGCAGAAATAGATGTGTTACGTTAATGACTCGGGAGAAAATAATTTACTTTTGAAGCAACATTTGAATTTCTGCCCTTCAAAACTAACTCTGAGCCTTTGGAAGTCAAAGGTTTTTGACTCCGATACCTGTGCTGCCGCAGAAGAGCAGAGAAGCATCTGCTGCAGCCCGTGACCAAGGAGCTACAGCAAGTTCCTCATCCTGTCTTATCCAGAGTCACCAGGACAACGGGAGGAAACAGTTCCTCGAGGGAATCGTCCCACCGGCTGGACAATCTTTGGAGTGGCCCAGTGAAGCAGGACAGTCCATATGCACCCAAGGAAAGCTGTGCAGGATCCCAGCCCTCTTTATTAAAAAAGAATTCAGTGCTACCTCTGTAAACTTGTCTCCGGCATCCAGTGTCAGATAAAAGTGACATGAAAGCATTTCTCGTCCCGCATCCAGAGCCCCCCGGAGTCCCACGGCGGGACAGTGAGAGCTGACAGTGTACAGTAGTCACCAAATTGCTCAGCAAACTATGTCATGTACAAGATAGCACAAAGAGCCTCCATTTAACAAAGCGTCTGGGGTCCTTTGAACTCGTGATGAGCTCGGTGTGTTTTCTCCTCTTTATTTTTGTAACTGCTCCAAACCTCGAGGCGAGTGGTGCAACAAGATCGGGACAGGGCTGCAAGGAGCACCAGGCGCTTGGTCGGAGGGGCAAGAGAGATGAACGGACATTTGCTACCTCCACCAGTACGACGGCACGACACAAGGATTTCAGATAAGTCCTTTTGGATGCACGGTAGAAGCTTGACTTTGGTATGAAGACAGAAAAACATAAACACTACCTTAAAAACATCTCCCCTTCCCTGAGAATCCTGTAGCCATTTGTACACGTCAACAGAGAACAGAGAAAGGCCAAGCGACTCGCTTAAAACCACAGAACAAAAGAGAGTGGGGAACGTAACTGTCCTGCGTGCTGCAGGAATCTGAGTGTCAACTCGGGAAGCAGCACTCTTTGCACCGACAAAACCTCCTTGCACTCCCTGCAAACACCACACTCCTCCTTTCAAAGGCTCACCAAGGCACAGGAGTTGTGAGTGGACATCCCTTTTTCCCATTAAACATTTGGGAGGGATCAGGGCCTTTGCCGGAAGAGTTCGGAAGGATGTTTCCGGTGCGATCATACAGCGGCACACATTTTTCAAAAGGTTGCTGTAATTAAAGCATCCCAGTTCGATCTGCGAATGCTCGACTGCGTCTACAGGTGATTAGCAGAAGCTCTCAGCTTCACTTCCATCCCCTCTTAATTGGTTTATCTCCTTTCCAGGCAGCCTGAACAAACAGCTACTACAGTTGATCTGGAATGAATTATTCAGAAAACCTTTCTCCCCAGCCAGGAGAAAAAAAAATGTCCTAATTTCAAGACTTTTTACTAGGAGATGTAAAAGCTTCTTTAAGGTGAGATATTATTCCTCGATGCTCCTTCCTCACCTCTAAACACATTCCAACGGCAGCATCCCAGGTGCGGGTGCAATGGATTTCACATTATCAGCAGGTAAGTCAGTGAGCTGATACATTCCCTATCAGAAACATGATCAGCCTGAAGGTCAAATAACTTATTGTCAGCATAAACAGAATCACTATAATAGGCCCATCTAACTTTGTTGGCCCTAATTGTATATGGCCTCAGTGAAAAGTGATTCCTGGTGCACAAAAGGGTGTAAGGGCTCAGGGAAGGGGGTACAGCAGCTGATTCCTTTCATAGCGGATGCAAAGACAGAGGGATTAAGGAAAAAGCTTGGATTCAGATTAGTGAAAATCTACAAAAAGCTGGCCTAAATCTTAAACCGTAAGGCCACTGATGTGGCAGAAGCCACACTAACTTTTGCTTTCTGTGTTTTGGTTTTGGCTTGGATTTTTCCCAAGCGCCTGGATATTCTGGATGCCTGAGATGCAACATGAAAGGCCATGGTTATCAGCAGGGCTGCGTGCTCTGCATCTGAGAACCGGGGAGGAGATGCCCCTGTGCAATGCCTCAGGAACAAGAACTTCAGGGTGCAGGAAGACACCCAAATTAAGATGGGTCTGAAAGGGTGTCCTTCCCTTCTCCCTGTCTCTGCTTACCAAGCAGCTCTGCTCGTTTCAGATCTCCAGGATTTTTGGAGAACAGTCCACCCGCCTTGTGGAAGTCACTGAGACTTTTCATGCTATCATCAGGACCAAACTCCAGCCTCGCTCTCCATGCGGGCTCATTCCAGCGTCGCCTGTCAGAGTCACCGAACGCATACACAACCGGTATTTCTGTCACGCGCGTGGGAATGGCAGGTTAAAACACGCAGAGGCGCACGCGGGCTCTGACGGCCCGTACACCCGCCGAGGAACGCTGTCTTCCTTCAACTTCCATTTTTTCACCTTTGACAAATTTTCCTAAGGATAATATTTTTTGGTGGGTTCCCCCCCTCCCCGGAACCTGCAGCAACAGCCGCGCGAGGCAATTTAACTCCGCATTCAATCTCCTACGATAACAGGTTATCTACATAGCCGCCTGCAGGTCGGGCCTCCCATAATGAGAGATGCCTGGCAGTTGACTGAAAGCTGATTCCTGTCAGAAGCTATTTTCTCTCCGAGACAGAGGAGACATTGTGCCCCTTGGTGCTTGAGTGTGGCCTTGGCTACTGCCAAAAGACCACCTTTTTTTTTTTCATCGCTGAGACAAAACAGAATCCCCCTGCTGTCAGCTCTATCTGGAGCTGCTGAAAGGAGATGTATAAGCCCAGTAATGCCGCTGAGGAGATAACTGTCAAACAGCATGAAAAACGCTGCCTATCTGCGGCGCGGAGGAACTGAAGCACCATGGAGGCTACAACTCAATGCTCAACAGTTCTTGGCATCTGTGAGGTCTCTTTCTTAGTTGCTTTTTAATACCCTGGTGAAAGAAAATACTGTATGCACCAGTGGGGTTCAGAACCTGCTCCTACTCACCCAGCGCGCCGGGAGCTGGTCAGCCGGGTGGCTCCTGGAGATGTGGAAAGAGGCTTTGTTCTTCTTGAAAGGGGAGGGAAAACGGGCCGATTCTGCAGCGTATGGCGTGAATGTGAACAAGGTTTTCAACCTGGTTTACAATGCTGGGCTCATCGGGACAGAAAAACAGACCCAGAGAGACCTACAAACGTGTACCAAAGTCACAGGAACGACACTCTGCGTTGCTGAGAAGTTGCATTTGTTACCAAAGCCTTTTGCCACTGTATTTACACACAAAACCACGTGCAAAGCAGCTCGCACTGACTTCGGAACAGAAACTGTAAGCAAAGCATATACAAACATCACAGAAGTATTTTGAAACAGATCAAAGGCGGTATGGATGAACGTGAGAAAAGAGTATACTACTACTTGTAATTACTAGAAACAGGTAAAATAATGTCCTCCTCGCTGGCATAAGCTGAAAGCTTCTTTCAGCTTATCACCCTGTTATTCTACCCAACAGCACCTTCTGGGGCACTGGTTTATTGGGGTGGGCTCCAAAAGTAGCTTCCACTGCTGTCGGGACGTAAGCGCGCTTAGACGATCCGCATGGCTCTGGTGCAGAGATTGCAGCTGGTCAATCAAGGTGTTTATTCAATACCACATCTAACAAACCGTCTGCATTTCGCTTACCTCGGAAGACACAAAACAACTCACTGCACAAACAAGGGTGCTAGCAACAGCAGGCAATAGAAAACAAGGAAAAAAACCACCCCCATTGCAATAAAGAAAAGTTAAACTCCTTTTCACAGCACTGAAAGCATGAAGGTAATTAGGTTGCATAAAATATATGAAGAATGCCCCTCGTTTTTTATATAATACTTGAGAATGAAGAGGAAGCAAATTCCATCAATGTGGAAGCCCCATCCCTGGAAGTGTCCAAGGCCAGGCTGGATGAAGCTTGGAGCAACCTGGTCTAGTAGAAGGTGTCCCTGCCCATGGCAGGGGGGCTTTAAGGTCCCTTCCAAGCAAAATCATTCCGTGATTCCATGATTCTGTGACTTGAGAAGCAATTAATACCGCAGGAAGTCTTAAGACTGCAAGACGGACAACAATTTTCTAGATCCTGAATGTGTTAATGAATACAGACGTCCCTTTTCATTAACAAAATTTCATCAGGCTAACAGGTTTGGAGAGGAAAGCATCCACCAGACGTTTTAACCCATCCACTGTGTCACTTGGAAAGTGCAAATTGAACTCAGAATGCAGCGGGGACACAGCACACGATAAACTGCCGCTTAAACCATCACGATGCAGACCTCAGTCCACAAAGCGATTAATCAGATACCTTCTTCTTGTTTTCATAAATGATAAGTAAATCCACTTAGTTTATGTGAATTGTGCCTTCAGGGATTCCTTCTGCCTCACCCCTGTGCTAACTCTGGGATGGCGGCAAGCCAGAACCCAGCAAATACTAGCATTTCTTAATTATGTCAACTTGTATGTTTATTTCTTTTCTCAGGGAAAAAAACAATCAGTCTAGAAGGAATTGCTGGTTTCATTATTTAATTCTGCTTTTCCTGCACTTAACCGCAATGTCATTATCAAAGCAATCCTTGATAAGTGAAATACAAACCCTTCCATCCCTAAGTTCAGCTAGGAATAGCACGGCCAAGTGGAGTAACCATTAGGTTCCCCTTTGCTGAGTGAAAACGCTCCCGGTTTATGGCTAAGAAAGTATTTTCAATTACAGATTTTTATATGTTTACATACCTAATAGTAGAGAAGCCACTTCAGAGCTTATCAGCTCCAATAAAGAGAGCAAACTTTAGGGCTCTGGTGTTAAGACTTGGATGTTAGCCATTGGAAAGCTTGGATCAGGCAAAGAAACGCCTCCTTGACATCGTTAAGACATCGCGTTGTTACACGCGGTGGCAAAAGGCTGCAAATAGACTGAGGAAAGCCCCTTATGTTTCTTCAAGGTTCCCGCAGGCTTCTGAACCAGAGCTTTTACGGCCACGGATTAAGCAGCGAGTACCCGCTTGGCTGTAGTAACTCCAGTTCTTTCTCCATAAACCCCACATGCCCACGTAACAATTACAAAACTTCTCATCGAGACTCGGCTTCTGACACCAAGAGAGATTGAACGGCAGCTCCTCGCGCTGAGCTCACGGGCGAGAAGCGGCAAGTTGCCGCTCACCTGCCGCCCCGCAACATTAAACTGTACGCTCTGCCCTTTAAACCCCTAGAACACCGATAACGCCCTGAAAGATTAACCCGGCTGCGGACAGTGCTGCAGCCCGTTGTACCCCTGAAACACAAATCCCCGCTGAATTACAAAAAGATCTCTGAGACCGAAGGCAAAACGAATGAGCCCTGCAGCGAGCTCGCCAATCGAGCGGGTTTTTTAAAGCCCAAACCCCGAGAGCAGAGAGTAAAGCACACAATAACCAGAAGAAGCCACTTGTTAACAGCGGCACCTCTGCCAGCCTGGGTGTCTTTGATCAGAAATACGACCGCAGAGAGGAGAAACCCGAAGGTGTGAATTAATGCCGCCCTGAGCTTCGTGGCCAAGGCAGGAAGGCTGCGATTCGGCTGCAGGCCCGTGATCTGCGCGGGGAGAGTGTTATCTAAAGCACTAGGACGACTATAAAATATCTTAACAGCTTCTGCTGCTTAGCTGGAAGCTGGGCTCCCCCAGTATCTAATATGAAACAAGTGGGGCAGGCTGTGAAAGGCAGCTCTATATTCAGAGGCCACAGCGGCTGGAAGCTATGGGGTCGTCTCAGAAGCTCTCAATTGTTTTTAAATTCTGTTTTTACAAGGAGCGTGAGATTTATAGGCTCTTGAGGGGAAGAAAATGATGTAACTTGAGTAAATCAACAGGCCATTTATTCCTGGCCCTGTTTCCTCTCTGTCACTGAGCTCTGGAACTAGCCCCCAAGCACTCCCTCTTCAAAACAAGGGGCAGCCCACACCGCAGGCAGCTCGCAGGGACGGCTGAAGGCCCAGCTCCCTTTTCCTGTGGCATGGGGGCCGAGGGTGGGGGCCAGCCCAGGGTTCCAGACTGCGCCCAAACCTGCACCTTAACCTCAGCTGCGCAGTGAGCGCCGGCTCCGGAACGGCGGCACAGCCTTGGAAGCAGGACAAGGGGGGACGGTTTTCCTCCCGAGGCACCTTCATTTGGATAAAATTTCTTTTTGTCTGGAGGGGCAGGGAATGACCGTCAGGGACCAGCCCAGTGGCAAGTGCCACTGCAGGAGGGGCAGAAGGGGCCCGGGAGGGACCGTTCCATCCATCCTCTGGAGGTTACCGACGTGCCTCCACACATCTGGCTGCAGATGTGCACCCATCCCTCCAGAACACGTTCCCTTCCCAGAAGCAATGGGGCAGTTCACAGGGGTGATTCTCACCCAAGGGCCCGCTGCGCTTTCCTTGGGGGGGTTCTCAGATGGAAACGGTGACTCTGAGGGTCTGGAGAAGGGAGAAGCGTGGGGACCCGTTGCGAGCGGCTCCGGCGTCAGGCAGACTCTGGCACAGCTCCGTTCCAAGGAGGCACGGGGTGTCCAAGCACACCCACTACAACAAAGGCCTGGGGGGTGGGGGGGTGTTAATACAGAGGCATGTGTTTGATAGTGACTTATTTCACAGAGCAACACCCGAACGGCTGAGAAGCCGGCTCTAAACCTGGGAATGCCTACAGGCTCCAAATTAGAAGAACATTTTAACCTTTGCACTCTTCAAATTTCAAGCCTTGTTACCACCCCCTAATCTGCTCCCTTAACCTTGACCAGAGGAGGAAATATTTTTTTTATAGCCACCATTTGATGGATATACACTGTAAATAGAAGACCTTTACTCCCCCGTCTCTTCTTTTTCAATGCTCTGCCTATTCACCTGAGCAAAAAACTTTTGTGACACACAGCTGCCTTCAAGTTGCTGCTACAGCAAGCAGGGCAATTTTACCTCCTGGGTCAGCTAGCCAGGTTGACCCCTCACCTTTGACAGTGATCTTTATCTAGGCTCCATCTTAATTATTTATCTCAGGAAGGTCAGGAAGAAAATGCCTCTCTCAGGACTCCTGCTGCTACAGCCTGTATAACCTGTAAAATGCGAGTTCTTTGAGGAGGGGAACTCAAGCAAGCCAGCCAAGAAAGCGACGCATCACTTCTATAACAATTAGGCAACGCCGACCTTTAGAAAATTGCTTTTGGCTCACAACTCTTCCCCTTAAACTCAGCAGCTGAGAAACTCCTCTCATACATGTCTCAGACTCACAAGGGCTGGTACAACCTTGCTAATAAGAAGGTAAAGGATTTTATATCACTTTGAAATCCATTAACATATTTTTGCCTAGAAGTTGAAAAGTTTAGCAAAGGTAAAAAAGCCCCAGATACAATAAAATCTAAAAACTCTTGGAAAATAGAGGGACCACTTACAGAAAGAATTCTTCAGAAACTTTAGGAGTATGAAAGCGGAAAGAGCTGTGAGCAAAGTTTTAATAAAGTTATTAAAAAGGGAATACTTTGTCTTCCTTGCAATAGCATTTCACAGCATAATTTAAGAAAAGCCACACACACAATAAAAGGAAGAAAAAGGGGGGAAAAAGAAAGCTTGTAGTAAAAAACCGGGGTATAATTTTCTTCAATCAACTCCAGCTCATGACTGCAATTACCCCAAATCTTTCCGAACCTTGCTGTGATACACCAGGGACAGGTCTTGGAGCCTCTGTGGGTGGCAACCTTTCATCTGCCTCTCAAACTGTTCTTTATTGTAAGGTTTCAAATTAGTGCTAGCAGCAATGAGCAAATTTGATAATTCGATCTCAAATTAGTTAATGTAATGTGCCAGGAACCACTAACTAAGGCACTGCAAAGATGAAAATGTATCTTTCCAGACTCAGGGTTAACCAGGCTGACATTTCATATCTGAAAAGTTGCTTTTTTATTTTAATTAAAATGAAATTTTGCTGTAAATGTCCCCCCTTTTTCTTGCCCCGCAGTGTATTTTTCTCATTCTCCGCAGAAAAACATTCTATAAATACATGAGGCCCACATTCTTTTGTGATCCTACAGAAATCGTGCCTGACCCAGATAGCTGTGAATTGGGTGGAAATCATTAGGATCGTGTGTACTGATTGAGCCTTTGTAGACAGTGAAGTTAACCGGGAATATGTCTCCGTGGCAGCTTTCCATGCAAGAAGTTGGCGATTCACATTTCAGAGCCTTACCTCAAGTTTACCCAACCTCTGAAAATCAAGATGAAATATTTAACAAATAAGCAAACATAGATTTTTCCAATGATTCTCGGTTTTGACGGGTTGGGACTATGAAGGACTACAGGGCACAGGATCCAGGGGTTCTTCACAATCCAAACATCAGTCACCACCATCCCCACCCCTCACGGTGCAAGTCATAAGGTGTGGGGGTAAAAAGTTCCAGCTTCCACTACCACCTTCTCCTGCCTACATCCCCTCCTCCATCCACACGCAGCCATTCCCATTCTACTATGGAAAAGGTGTTTCCCGCCCTTCAGCCAAATAAAAGCAGCGTTATTTAGGCAGAATGAGATACTAAACAAGGGAGTCTGAGAAAGCCCCAAGTGCGAGTGTCTTAGAGCCACCGGGAAGGAAAAGCACACCGGAGAATCGCATTCAAGACTTGCCACTGCAACAGTCTGTGGATTTTGGACATTTTAAAATTAATCTTCCCTTCAGGTAAAAATATTCATGAATATCGACCGAAGCTTCGATTAGCTTCGGCCTCCTGAAACGCAACTTCCTGGTGAATAAGGAGCTTTAACATTAAAAAAGAGCTGTCACAGTGCGGAGTAGCAGCGGGTCTGTCTGGGCTGGGTGAGCACAAGCTGTGTAGTAAGATGTGTAAAACTTTCCAAAACCATCCCACAGACACTCTCGGGCTGACACACGAAGCTTCGGTTCTTCCCCAAAGAGCACTCAACTGTGTGGACTGGCAGCTTTCCTCTAATACATTTATTCCAATAGTACAAATTACATTTGGATCTAGATAAATCTCGACACAACACAGACCAGGTGAGGATCCACCCAGGAAAACGAGCTCCCCATACAGAATCTACTTGGCTATTTGGTTTATTTCCTTTGGAGTTTTGGCTGGATACTTGCTGGAGGGGAAAAAAGCGAACAGACCTAAAATTGATAAAGCAGGGGGTCTGCAAGACCCCTGGGAGCAAATGCCTGGCAGGCACCACCCAGCCTGCCCTGTCCCAGGGGAATGCCTGCCTGGAGCCAAATTCCCTGCCGCCTGCGGGTGCTGGGCAGCTTCTTTCAAACGATGGGAACCTGCGAAGCACGTTCTGGAAGTTAAAATGGAACGAAAGACTGGGAAGAGGTTGAAAAGCGTCACTGTTGTGCCCGACTCCGCACCTCAGCCAGAGCTGAAAGGCCTCCAGCCCGGAGCCGAGTGACAGAAGATTCTCCTCGGAAATGTTTTAAAACAGAACAGAAGACGTTCTTTATCTGTGTGGTCTGAGCTCATTTACTGCAGGAGAAATCTCCAGCTCCTGGCCAACTGAAAGCCAGGTCTTGTTCTCACATCTGATGGATGAATGGAATTTGGAAGTTTGATACTGTCCCTTGAGACGTCATTTAAATCCACAGATACATTCAGCAAGCAGGTAAAGTTATAATGTCATTCCAGAGGCTCATCTCTCCGGCTCCCCACCCCACCCCCTCCCGCTCCTGTTTGAGCCAGTTTTCACTTTTTCTTGCTATAAATCGCAGCCTCTCTAAAGGATTTATCACATTTTCTTTCTTTCTTTGGTGATGTCCGTCTGGTTTGTGTGATTTGCTGTGAGACAGTAAAACAGAAAAGCAAGCTCACACACACACACAGAGCTGCTCCATCACCTCTCCACGAAAATTGGCTCTGAGAAACTGATTTCTCTGTTATTTTTAAGCTATATAAACAAAGAAGGGAAAGTAAGAGTTACTGCTGCTTCTTAGTAGGAAGTTATACTGATGTAAGCTACGGAGCGTCAGCTTTCCCGATTACTTCTGCCACGTGGGAAACCCACAATTCACTCCATACCTCAGACTGGCAGAAGCAGCACTCCTTTATGACAAACTTACCCCGTCCTGGTGAAATTCAAACAGAAATTTCCCAGGCTGTACCCTAATCTTTTGCAAAGCATTTACAGCAGTTTATTTGGCCTGTTCCACCGCTGCTGTAGATTCCAACTTTTGGAAGCAGTAGAACACAGCGGAACAGCAGCAGAACAGAACCAATGCCCCCCCCCTTTTTTTTTTGGAGCAAATGATTCATTTGCTGTATTGACATGCACACAGATTCCTCTCCAGAACAGGCTGTGCTCTGGGGTAACTGCTGTTGGACTGGACATAAAAGAAATTCTTCCCAGTATAAGAGCATATAGAGCACGAGGGGCTGCTGCATCTCATGACCCACCAAAGGTGGGTGCTCACTCGACCCATCCCAAATCAGATAGCACGAGCCCACACGATTCTCTGTGTGTGATCTTACCTTCGCTTTATCCCAAAAAGGGCTCCGAGACAGTCGGAGCTGCTACTGTTGTAATCCATCCAAGATGACTAGGAGAAAAGCCTGAAATTAAACCCAAGCTTCCTGTCCCATGTGTCTGCCAGACGGCTGGTAAAAGGTCAGGGGCATCCTCACTCCAGACTGGTAATTGCGAAAAATGAAGGAGGTGAACCCTAACCAGCAGATCAAAGGAGGAGAGGAAAGGAGAGGATTTTACAGGGAACAGACTTGACTACAAGGGCAAAACATTAGGAAGGAAAAAGGAAAAAAAGGCAGGATAATTAGCATTGCCTCCATGCATCAGCCAGATACCAAGTAAAAGTTAGCAGATAACTAAATACCAGATCACTGGCCAAGTGTTTGTTCCTATTCAAGTGGAACGTGGCTGAGGTTTTATTTAGGTAAATCTTCTTTACAGGTTGCAACAGCCAGTCACGTACACGTGCCGGAAAACTTGCTTTTCATTTACTGGGGGAAAAAGCAAACTGGAAGCAAGATCAGAATCTTCACAATACTCAGAATGTTTAGTGCATGGGGGATGTGAGACCAAGGATGTGCATCACTGGCAGCATCGGCCTGACCCAACTCGGCCTGAACTGGCCTCACCAGCTGCTGCCTTGCTCTCTGCCGCGCGTCGTTTGGAGCCAGGGAGGAGTGAGATGGACAGTTTCAGACCCAACACAGATGCAGGGGGCAGAATTTGACCTTATAGAACCACAGAATCATAGAATCATAGAATGGTTAGGGTTGGAAGGGACCTTAAAGATCATCTAGTTCCAACCTTCACAGAAGAGAAAGTGTGGCCTCCTCCCCCTCGTAACTGCTGTGGTGCCCGGTCCCTCCAACTCCGCTCCAGTGAATCACAGAACCACGGAATGGTTTGGGTTGGAAGGGACCTTAAAGCCCACCCAGTCCCACCCCCTGCCATGGGCAGGGACACCTTCCACTAGACCAGGTTGCTCCAAGCCTCATCCAGCCTGGCCTTGGACACTGCCAGGGATGGGGCATCCACAGCTTCTCTGGGCAACCTGTCCCAGTGCCTCCCCACCCTCTCTGGGAAGAATTTCTTCCTGATATCTAATCTAAACCTCCCCACTTTCAGTTTAAACCCGTTACCCCTTGTCCTGTCACTACAGGTGCTTGAAAAAAGTCCCCCCCCAGCTTCCCTGTAGCCCCTTCAGGTACTGGCAGGTGGCAATAAGGTCTCCCTGGAGCCTCCTCTTCTCCAGGCTGAACAAGCCCTTGCAGCCTTTCATCATAGCAGAGGGGCTCCAGCCCTCTGAGCATCTCCGTGGCCTCCTCTGGACTCGCTCCAACCGGTCTACATCCTTCTGATATTGAGGGCTCCACAGCTGGACGCAGCACGCCAGGTGGGGTCTCACAAGAGCAGAGCAGAGGGGCAGAATCCCCTCCCTTGACCTGCTGGCCACACTTCTCTGGATACAGCCCAGGATACGGCTGGCTAGCTCAGGATACAGTGAGGCACGCGTGCAGCATCCCAATGCAGACTCTGTACCTACCACCTTCGGTCTGAACTCCCCCCTGCTTCTATTCCTTTTAAAAAGCTCAGGAATTTCTCCTAAGCAGAAAAAGTAATGCCTTCTCCCTCTCGACGCAGGTTCGGTATGGCTGTAAATGCCAACACGGGGCCACGTGCCTGCCTGCTCTGGCTATACGTGAAAAGGAATCCCCTCGCTTGCAGGGCTGTGTATTTAATAAACTAATCCATTAATGACATTTCCTATTCAAATGAGCAAGATTATGCAACCTAACAATATTTTGCAACCAAAATGGATAATAAATCATGCCGTTGGAAGTGCTAATGGTGCTCACATTTATTCCTGTTAATACTTCCTCATTTTGAAAGCTGGGCAGATTCCAGAGATAATGTATTACAAACTTTCCCGCTGAAGGATTTGGGTTCCTCTAGGCTTGATTCCAGTTATAACTGGCAGCTAATACTTTCACACATTCACAAATCCCTCACTCCTCCCCAAGAGCAGAGGAGAGCGGAGAGGTTTTGGCTTGGGTCAGCAGATTTGGGAGTGTTGCAGCAATGAATGGGAAGTGCTGCAGTCCTCTCTGAACACCAGGCTCCAGCAGTGAGCGCGCTTCATGAGCATCCGTTCGTTACGCTACACGCTCAGACACGCAGGCGTTTGCATCCCCTCACCGACGTAATGCTCCACAAAAGACCCTGAAATTAATGTACAGAAACGCAGCGCTACACGTTTTCTTTGGGTCCTGCAGCAGTACCACCACCTGACCCTAAATAATCCGCTCCTGGAAAACCCAACCAAGGTGTCAGCACAAATCATGACCGCACAGCGTTGACGAAATGGTTGCAACACACACAAGTACGGATTTGAGATGGGCATCGGCTGGAATTTCATTTTTCCTGAGCCCAAACTACCCAGTTCCAGGCAATCCCAATTAGAGAACCCCCCAAGCGCTGGGTAGGGAGGCAAGGGGAAAGGAATCCCTCGGTGACCAAAGTCAAAGTAAGCGTAGCTTCTGTTTTCAGGAAACTGGAGACGGGTGTTGGGTGAAGTCAGTGGTACATTTACAGTCTTCTAACAGAAGCCGGGTCACACAGGAGGGATCCAGGAGAACCCAAGACACCACAAGGAACCAGCTGAATGCTTTAATGGCTTCGCTGGACATCCACACACCACCGCTGACGACCACCCCTCAGTAACCTCTGCACGCCAGCATTACGCAGCGCATGGGAGGAGCAGGATGACCTGGTGGGCTGGGCAGGAGGCCACAAGCCCAGAGCACCTTGGAATGACACAGCTTGGGGGTTTACTTCCCGCTCCGGCCTTTCACCAGTCACTTAACTTCTCCATTTCAGTTCACTACCTGGAAGAACCGCTGCCAATACTTGGGGGTTTGATAGGGGTAACATGGGAGTTAGCTGAAGTCTACACCATCCCTTGAAAATGGAAAGAGCCAAACATGCCATTAGGCTGAGGGGAGGAAAGAATTTGTTGATTCCTATATTGCTAGCTGATCAAATATCACACAGTACCTTAAATCTAACCCCCAAAACCAATCTTCATGGATGGCATCCTAATCACCGCATATACACCACCAAGTATATTCAGAAGAAACTCAAAACCATCAGCCAGCGATCATCAGACGCACGAGTGAACTCTGCCATGGTCGGTTTACGGAACGACAAGCCTGCGGCGTGCGGGAGAGGATATTGTTTTGTAACGGCTCAGGAGAAATCTCCTGAAAAAGCCATTTCAGTTTCCCACGTGTACTCCTTGCTTTTGAAAAACACATGTTAGTACACACTGTGCATTGTAAAATACTCCCCCACCGTATCTGACAACACCTACACCCACGACCCTCAAGCAGCTTCAGAAGTTATTTCTGGAAATGTTGAATCTCATAACAGCAATAAAAGGAAAATATTGTTGTAGCCAAAATAAATGTCTATTTGGACCGTGTTTAAAAAGCATTGGAATAGCTGGGTAAGTTTGAAATACTAGCCTCCACAGAAGAACAACTTGACTGCTGGGAGATATCAAGGAGCAGGATAAATTCATAAAGACCTCATAGTTGATTTGTCTATTTAAAGGAAACGCTCTGTAAGATAAAAGTCTGAATTTCAATTCTTTTGCAGTCAAATCAGAATCCCGGTCTATCCCTCTACCCAATCAAGTACGAAGCATGAAATCTAAACCAACAGCTAGAAAAAAGCCTCCTGATCTGATCAGGTTGCTACAGACCAGGTCGATGCTGCTCACCAGCTCAGCCAGCCAAAAGCACGAAGACAGGAGAGATGCGCGATCCCAACAAGGATGTGCAAAACTATTCCCAATTCAAGGAAAAGCGTGTGAGAAAACTGTCTTTTCAAGGTTTCACTAGAACTAGGCTGGGTTTAAACTTGTGGCTTTTTCCAAGGGAGGGGGAAATGGTTATTTTGTCTGAAGGGATTTACACTGGGAGCTGCACCAATGGCACTGCAAGCTCTCTCCCTTTCCCTTTTGTTTTGAGACCCAGCCCTGGCAAAACTTTTTACTTTATTTTTCCCTTTTCCAGGAAGAAAACCAGACAATAAAATAGATCAGCTCTAGAAATATAACGTATGGGTTCAGGGGGTTTTAAAGAGAAACAAGAATGACGCTTCTCTCCAGCTAGGAGCGGTATCTAGGAACAGTGGAATGATTGTTGTAGGAGTGAATCTGGTTTTCATTAGAGGGAAGTGATGGGTCCAATTTCTGCTGGGGACTGTTTGCTTGCATCTCTTGTTTGTGTTCTGCGTTGGCAGTTAACCCTTTAACGGAAGAGCAGCGGAGCCTCCCACCCAGGTCCCCCCGCCCCTGGCACGACACACATGGGGGTGACGGGCTCGCCTCGGGCCCTGAAGTCTACGCAGAGCCATATAAAGTTACTCCAGGTAACGTTTGCAGCTGAGCTCAGTGGCTAGGGAAGGTTTTGTCTTTGGTTTCAAGTCAGGAGGAGTTTAGAAATTGATTATGGGCTGGAGGGAGTGTTTCATACAAAAAGAAAAATAGATATACATACTGACATCTGTGAATTGGCTGAAGTTGGAAGCCTATGGATGAAGATCAACCTTTCCATGACTCTCTGGCTCTCCAGGAGAATTTGGCTCCTGTGAGAGCTGCCAGGAAGGGATGTGGCTCTGAGCAACCTGGTCTAGTGGAAGCTGTCCCTGCCCATGGCAGGGGAGTTGGAACTAGATGATCTTTAAGGTCCCTTCCAACCCAAACCATTCCGTGATTCTATGATTCACCACACAGGTTCCAACCATTACAGCCCCAGCCTGCTCAGGATGGGACAGATGGATGTCCTTCCCTGTGCTGCCTCCACAGCCCAGGAAACATCACACAGTAGTAACTAGTTATTAGGGAGATACCAACTCCGAGCCAGCAGTAAAAAGCTCTGAATTGCTAAGTTCTATTTTAACACACTAATTTAAATCAGATACTTACTAGTTTCATACCAGTATATTAGCATATACTAATTTCTAATACACTCATTTCACCAGTGAACAGTTAGTCTGTATTCAGTTTCACATTCTCCATGTATAATAAAATCCCACGGTTACACAATGGTAATGAATTACTGGAGCAATTTCACTTCTTTTTTTATGCACAAGTTTCTGTGAATTAACTGTCCAACTGTGTAATGTACTCACTACTCAGAGTTACTGGCTTTGGGCTTGTTTGTGCATACTTCTTGATTTACAGAAGCAGTTCAACCCATATTTTGTTCTTATTCCTTACATTGATAAAAAACTCTCATATCTGACTGGCTAAAAATTAGTGTCCCCATAAAATTTTCACAAGGCAGAAATGCAAGTATTGAAACTTTCTCTATTTATGAGTTAATTCATCAATATCAATGCCACCTTTTTACATTATTAATTAAAATGGGATAAAGGAATGGGTATAAATGAAACAGCAAAAGACATTTAAAAGTCTCATTCCATTTTTTAAGATACCTACTATATATATCTCTCTCTCACTGCCCAAACAACACACTCAGGGTCACTTCGCAAGACATGGAGAAAACTATTCTACCACTGTTTTTAACACATTAAAAGCAAGTCAGTCCGGGGACCACACAGCGAGGCCTGCAAAATCCATACCAAACAGGCCAGCAAGGTGTTGGAGACATCAAGCCCTGGAGGGAGGTATATACAATCTCATTAAGAAATGGTAATTGGGTACTAGCACCCTTCCAACCTCAGGATTTCTCAAAACGCAGCCATTTTGCAGTAACCAGCCCAAATGAACGTGGTTATACGTGGCAGTTTTTGTATGTTTGTCAGATTTCAGGGTAACATAAGCAAACTGCATCGCCTGTAGCTGGTTACACAGCCCTAAAACTCTCCTCATGGTGGTTTTATAAAGAATATCCTACCTTTATATAGCCCTGATCACACCGTGCCCTCCCAAACAGTGCAAAATCTGTGTTTTGAAAATGAAACTCAGGGTTTCCTTTCCTTTACAGACCTTGAATCCGGTGCAAATAGTCTGAAAGTTTGCAGGGGGGCACTAATGAAGCTGCGCTGTTGATCTGAGTTAATGCTTAGGGCTTATCATTTCTCCCATCACTGCTTGGAAAGCTCCGAGACAGAGCGAGCTCCCGTGTGCTGGGTGCTGTGCACGGACGCAAGCAAACACAGGCCCTGCCAAGAGGAATTTACAGTCAAAGCCCCCTATTCTGCAAGAAATTCACTGTACACCCACACAGCATCCCACTGCAATGCTGAAGTATTGTCAAGATGAGAAAAAATGTAGGTGAGATACATAGAGTAAACAAGGAAAGAGGATAAGATCATCAACGGCAGGCTGATCTGATACTACAGACTTGATGTTGAAAATAGGAGAGACCCTAAAGAGAATTGCTGCCAGCCTGGCCCTAAATATCAGGGTTAGGCACAACATGTACATCATGTCCAGGCTTTATTTATTTGGGTTTGATTCACCTCCAGGTTCTGTGGGACGGAAATGATAAGCAGAGCGCACATGTTCGCTGGCCTCTACTCTCTTTGCAACAAGACACCTCCCCTACCAACCCCCTGAACCGGGGAGGCATCATCCACGGAACTACTCCCAGACCAGACGCTGGATATGAAATGCTCATCTCCCCCAGTTCCACCACCACCTCCCCAATCTTTAACCTGCCCTGAACAGGGTTGCCCTTAGCGCTAGCCCTGCCCGTGAAAAACAGGGGGACCTCCCCCCCACCCCACAAACCTCTGAACCCTCCAATCTCACTGCCACCACATCCTCAGGGCATGAAGCTTACTAAATAAATGGGGGTGGAGGGGGTAGTGAAATTACTCTGTCAAAAGGCTCCTTGGTTAGATAAATCCAAAGATATCATTAGTCAGCCACTAAACTAATACATGCAGAACCATAAAGATGAAAAGAAACTGTCACCACCTATTGCTAAAATTGTTTCCTACCATCCTGATTCAGCTGGTCTGCATTTCCCTGCTTCTTTGGAAGAAGTTATCTTGGAGGGAAAATCCTGCTCTTCCCATAACTGGAGGGAAAACTCCCCCCCTCATCATACTGAACACATTCTTGTAGGTGCACGCCACCAAAGAGCACCGAGACGGTAGCAGCAAGAGAGGCTTCCCCTGTGTCTTTGCCCTCAGCCCAAGCCCCAGCTGATGTGTAGCTTAACCACAGTCTGTCAGGTCGTAAGTATTTATGGTAGCGCGTGGAGGGCAGCATTTCCCTCTCCTTGCCCTGTGCCAACACGCTTCAGGCTCTTCAATGCCTTGCACGCCGGTTTTCTGTTCCGGTAATTCCTTGAATTCCTTCAAAGATCTTTAGCTGCACTCCATACATTTATTATAAACGAGACGTCTTAAGCCAAAACATTAATTGCATCTTCTAGAAAGGGGAAAAGAACCCAACGACATTTAGTAACGCATTCATCAAGCGACTGATTGACACAGCCAGAAACAGGGTTTTAAATTCCAGCTGTAGCGGAGGACAGAGCGCTGGGAGTTTCCAGCATCCAGCTTCAGTAATCTCACCTCTCTGTGGTTTATCTCTGCAAGTCGGATAATTTATCCTCCTCGTGGCAAGAGAAAAAGGGAACTTGGCAGAGGGGGCAAGACAAAAGTAGACATTTTGTAACTGCTAAGTGCTAACGTTTCTGCAGATCATTTTTTGCAAAAGGTTTCTAAACAGCCCCTGTCAGCCAAGTTGTATTTCGTTATTTCAAAGCGACTGTGGGAGTCTAATCCAGTTCAAACCCTTTGTAGATTTTAATGGAAATGTTCCTACACAAAGGACAAAAAAAAAAAAAACCACACCACGCTTAGCTGCTGTTAGAGATTCAGGAAATCTAAATCTAATTTGCACTCCTAATCAGCACTACAATCTCAGCCATGCCCGGTGTTTCTCTGTTTCCTTATTGCCATTTCAACTGCGGTGTCTACTTTGTATGAAAATCCCGTTCTGTATCCAGCCACAGGTACAGTTCGCCATGCAGCTCAAAACACAGCTTTAACAGCCGCATCTGCAATTCTGTGTACAGACCCAAATTAATCAATCCCCAGAAGAAAAGGGGTGTTTTCTTAAAAAACCCAAACGGTAGCATATTGTGCTAACTTTCAAGTGTGTAGAAGCCTGGAGTCAAAAAAAAATAATACCACATCCATCAAAGATGGAGCGGGCTTTCCTTTTACGCTCAGGGAAGACGATAAACATCCTCGTGCGTATTACAGACGCGTTTTCCCTGAAGTAGGGGCGCAAAGTACCTTCCTCAGTTGAAAAGGAGGGAGACCTGACTGATTCTGCTCAGGAAAGACAAGGACCTGGGACCTGTGTCAGAGCTCCCCTGCCACCAAGACACCTACACAGGGTGGACACCGCGTCGCTCTGGCCCAGGCTGTCCCATCACCGAAGGTCAGGCTTCCCACTGGCAGCTAATAAGGACCAAGAGAAATCCCAGGGAAGAAATGCGAATGCCCGGTGCTCAAGCGGAATCAAATGCTTTGAGGTATGAATTAAATACAATTACGCTGCTGAAAGACAGGCAGAAAGCTACCGTCCCCCTTCTGCAGAGAGAGAACGGAGGTGCAGAGAAGGACCACGGCCGGTCAGTGTCATGAAACCCAACAGTCTTGACCTACAATACTTTGTCTAACTGCCTCATTTGAGTCTTCAGAAATTTTGGGCCTCACTAATTATGGATAATCCTACAAAAAATGAAGTTCATCAGGAACAAACAGAGGACCCCCTTCATCGCCCAGCGCGGAAGGTTAAGCAGACTGCAATATGTATGGGAGGACCACGTCATCAGGCATTCCTTTCCCATTCAGTGTTTTAATACATCACCAGCCCTGCGTTACCACAGTTATTTCTGAATTCGGCTACAATTTTGCCAGGAACAGAGCAAACTTCAGCAGTAGCTGTAATATTAAAATTTCAGTTAATTAAAATAATCCCGCAGTAGGAAAGCAATCAAGCAGGGAAGGCCTGGATGTGGCCAGATTCAAGAAACTGTTCAGAGACCCCGAAGTTAGAACTAAAGTGGGACAACATCTCCGCTTCATTCATGAAGTTTTCTAATACTTCCTCTCCCTACTTCGTTTTGTTCTAGGGCTCGAAGACCCGGGAAACAGTGCTCTGTTATGCACAGTAAGCAATCCCCACGTATATTGGGCGGCTGAAGCATGCTGTACGGATTTCCACTGACTTAAGCTGGAGATGATATAAAATAAAATCAATGTTTGTATCAAAACGTTGGCTTACGTGTGGAACAAAAATCTGTTTTGAAGCAGAATTTATTGTTTCATTATCAACAGGGTAAATGTAAATGCATCAATTCTACAACGCAAAGTGAGAAATTCATTCATACCATCTCTCCCAGGAATTTAGTTTAACAGATTCCTACCAAAACAACGCGAGTTGTTTAGGCATCCGAGGCTGGCTCCCATCTCAGACACCCTCCTACGGAGAGCTCCGAAGGGTTGGAGCCGAGCTCTGCATTGCTCCCCACTCTGCAAAGCCCTCCGTAGGCAGACGTGCTTAGCGTGAAGCTTTCATTTGCTATACTGAGACTGAAGTGCTATGGTATGAAAATGAATTTATATTTTACATAAATATTTATATAAAAGCCTATGCACAAAATAAGACTGATTTGGCACGGTCCTTGCAAGAGATGGCAGCGTCACAGGATTTTGTCCTGCTGCATTTTGGGAAAAGACCTACAAATCTTCAGGCTATCTGAAAAATGTAATGTGTATGGGGAGTTCAAGATTAAATTAGTGTATGTGAAATGCTTTGAGAGATACACTAACACCTGCTTGCAAGTCAGTTCCTATGGAACGGAGAGGCCGTGCTTCAAAGATGGGATGAGGCCTTCAGATGACGCAGCAGGCTGCCCGGCGCAGCCAGCAACGACCTGCCCCGAGGAGAACCAGGAACTTTGCCACGTAGGGATTTATTGAGTCACTGCTGGCTCCTCGTCCTCTGCCTGCTGAGCTCTAGAGGAAAAAGAAAGCCTGAAAACCAGAGTCCAGACTAAACAAAAGGAAGAAGTGGAAAGTCCTAGGGCATTTCTCTAGGAAGCAGGACTTCGTATTTGCTGGAAGGAAAGCCTACACAGTTCCTCCTATTTTAGGGAAACCTTTTCCGTGGGAAAATAACGATCTAAACGCTCCAGAAAACAAGCATGGAGTGTATTGCTGTGTTTTGCTCTAATGCATATCCATACATAATCAGAAATATTAAAGAATTTATCAGCCGCACACCTTGTAGTGGGATCCCATGGGAATACAGTAAATAGAAAACCTGCTCGACAGCAACTCTGAGCTCACTGACTGTCCCTGCCAGCAGTGGGAATATCGGCAGGGAATGCCTGTTGGCAGAGCAGTGCGGAGGAAGGCTCTCCTTGAGCTGAGCGGTGGGATTTTGATAAAACTAAAGGCACGGGACAGCAAAGCTCCTTGGCCCAGCTGCACCACTAACCGTCCCGTAGCGAAAGTCACACGACGTCACTTCAGCCAGCTGCTGGGAAGGCCACTCCAGGAGCCATTTACTGTCAGGTGAAACTACCAGACAACAGAACCCCTGATGGAAGTGGGACAGGACCGTATGTTTTTGTCTTGTAAACTAGAGAGGACAAAATACTAAAAACCAATCACCTAGGAACATAATAAAATGGAGAAGAGGAAGTTAAGTCACTCCTTTCCACCCTTTGGTGCAGCCATACTGACCTCATATTCCTTAAGGAAAATATATCCAAGCAAAGTTGATATAGTGCTGATATATTTCCATGGCTGGAAAAGTTCTCTGAGATGGAGTGGCCCGGCTGGATGGAAACCGTATCTGTGCCTGTTTTCACAAGTACTTGTGTGGTTACAGATAAGCAACATACACGTTTGAGTAGAGCGAATAGCTCAGGACTAAATGTTTGGGGAGTTTTCTTCATTGTGGGAATAGATTTTATTCTTCGGGTAAGCACAGATTCGAAACCAGAGCTGAGGATGGCATGGCCTTTGGTTGGGTTTTGGTTTGGGTTAACAGTTAAGATTTCACAGCCAAAAACATCCCATGAGAAATAATCCCAACTCTCAAGGGAAAGGAAGTAGATGAGAAAGATGACGGAGACTGAAGCGACTGGTACTCCGTGTGTCCAAGCTCCACGTGCACGGAAGCGCCCAAAAACCTACTCAACCAACTCTCTGAAAACACATCCCTGGTGTCACTTGAGATAAACCGCCTCCCAACCAGACACCGTTCCTGAACGTACCTACACTGCGCTCACACACAACCCCCAGCTCATGGCCTACAGACCCTCATCTCTTTATTTATGAAGAAATAATGGGATGATATTTAAAGTTCAGCGCCTTTGATAAGATGGCACTAACTCTGCCCCTGGCAATACTGCACCTCTGATTAATGCCTTGTCCTGGTTCACCGGCGGACGAAGCACACTACGGATATCAATCCCGCTTCAGCCAGATACTATTATCAAAACCAGTGTCCTCGGCGAGTCGAGGAGGCTTCATTATAACACCGTCTGCAGGCGCGGGGCTGGGATGCAAATGGTTGTGCTGATTATCATATCTGAGATCTCATACCTGAGTGTTTTCAGCTGTGACTGCTGCAATACGGACGACAGATTATCTGCGGGGAACCCTGGGCTACCTACCCCACCTGGGCACCCACTGCACAAACCCCGGGACTGAGAGAGAAGAAAAAAGCCCACAGACTGCGCCCAGGAGCTCCGACCGTGTCAGTGCTGCTGGATTAAAGAGGCTGTCAAGAATGTGATGTTACTGGTGGGTTTCCAATGCAGATTTTTGCAATTCTCTCAAAAATGCATTTTTAAAATCTTAAAAAAAGCATTTATACAAGTCTTAAAAATTCTCTAAAAAGCTTTACAATAGGAACACATAGAAAGAAAATACCCTGAGTTTATTCACAGCATAAATACAACCATATGCTGAGGATTGCTGCAATTTAAACAAAAATGTTTACAACAGGGAAAAATCTTGAGAAATGCTTTTGAATGTGCCTACAAGGACTATGCAATTCTTTCTGTATCGATATAACTGATGAGTTTAAGGACTATCCTTCAACCACTTGTGATCGTTTAAAACAATTTCAATAGCCTAGCGTGTAGCATCTTTCTGAAGCGGGGCACTGAAATTGTGAATTATACTTTTACCCTCAACAGAAAAGGCTTAATTTTAAAAATTACAAACACTTCTTCTGAAAAAAACAATTCTTTTAAGCTGTCTCATGAAAAGGAGACTCTCCCCCCACCCCCAGCAAGGACACAAGATGACCAGACCAGTTTACTGAACTGCTGAGGGCAAGATTTCCAAATGGCTCTATGGGAAGGAGACACGCGCTTCCCACTGGCTCGTCCCTTGACCGGGCACGCAATCCCCGCCCAGGCAGTTTGAAATCTCCACGTGAGTGCCCTACAGAGGACTGCGCAAACAAACCTCCGTGGGACTACCTACATCCATTCCCAGAAATGCTTCAGCTATGCAAACACTCCAGAGTTTCTACTACTCAACGCCATCGCGCCATTGGATCTGGAATTCCTTTCCTCGGAGGAAAATCAGCCACGTAACATGACCAACCTCAGGAATACACTGTCCACCCGGCTTGCGCAGGCTCCACGCCGCAGCACAGAAACCAAAACTGCTACAGGCAAGTCGCAGAAGTGCCGGGCTTTAAACCCGATGGCTTGACAACACAATCCCAGGACAAGTGCGATGGGAATACTCATTCATTTCTCCATCCTCTGTTATCATGAGAAAACGTCTTATAAAGTAACTCTTGTTCACGTCCTTTATCCTCAAATTTATAACCGTCTCAGTGCAGTCAGGGGTGAAGGTTGTGTCATACTTGCCAAGAAAGTGCCCCTTTCAACACTTAAGGAACACAGTCAAACTATAGATAAAGAAGCAGACAAAAAAGATTCTGTCTTTTTCAAGTATTATTTATCTCCTCTAAGCTCTTTGTTTCCCTTATGGTGGAGATACTAGCTGGAGTAAGATTCACAGACTTAAATCCTTGAACCCAAGTGTGTAATTTAATTTTCTTTCATTTGAAACTAAGATCAGACGGGAATACCAAGGGTCAAACTTGAAGCTCGCCCTTCTGAAACACTCAGGCATTCTTTTGCCTAAGAAACAGGTCTCGAGTTGATACTCAAAAAATTGTTTGATAAAGCTAAGGGCAAAGCTTAATGCAAAATTCCCAATAGGAAGCTCAGCTGGGCCAAATATTGCTGCTTTTTTCCAACTTAGGTAAAGTTTGTCACTTAGTAAAGAGACGTTATGATCCCCCCCAGCATATTAAATACAATATTTAGAGACACAGCCTCTGTGTTAGGGGCACTTGCCCGTTTACAGCCACAGCAACTCAAAGCAAGCGCCAGCCTGGCAGAACTACAGGCAGCGGGCACTGAAACGGCTTCAGCCGGCCAGCGGGGTAATGGGGCCCTCCCGAAGTTCTCACCTGCTATGTTCACCCCGTGCCAGCCCTGACGGGACAGCAGGACGGACAGACAGCCCCCAGGTGCTCACGGGGGAGCAGAAGGAGCTCGTCCTTGGGATTAGGTCTCACCTCCTTCACTCCCTGCCAGATTCTCCGGCACAACAAGGCGTCATTAAGCTGACGTGAAGATGAGATCATTTTTTCCCTCCCGCCACAGTCTTTTACATGACGATACCCACAGTGAGCAAGAGGCTAAGACGCAGGAGGGAAGGCGGCGGTGCCGGTTCGGGAGAGGCAGCCTTCGGCCCCGCTCGGGGGCTGGGCCCTCTCCTAATAACGCTGCTAAGACAGTTAATAAGACTCCCGATGAATGATTAGTATGGATTTCTGCACTGCTAATTTCCGTAACTAGCACTCTTTGAAAGACAGCTCCAGGGATTTTGGGTCCAGGGTGCCTCTGTCTCTCCAAACACAGAGCTGCATTATACGGCACAGCCCAAATTGGCGTATCCCGTTTCACTGACCTAATGTGCGCTGCACTTTAAAATGATACAATATTTTGAAACACGCAACTACTTTGCTGATACTGTCTGTGCCTAAAAGCCTCCGTGCGGCTCCAACAATGGCTCCTATCTTAGTCTTTTGAAAGTAATACAAAGCCTTGGCATCTGCTCGATGCCTTTTTATCCGTTGCTTTGAGACTCCGTATGGAGACCCGCTTCCCTAAGGAGAGCGGACCCTTCCTCCCAGCTCGGAACACACGCTGCCACAGGCGCAGGAACGGGTTCCTCGCTGGTGGCTGCGTTGTCATCATGGCAGGGTTGCGTTCAGCGTCACGCCACAAAGAAACACCACACCGTTTCCACTTACCCTTTGCGAAAGGCAACTGTGGCCAGTTGACTCCAAAACGGGCAGAGAGGAGCACAGGCGGGTTTGGAGCTGCCCCGGCTCTGCCCAAGCCCAGAGGAGAACTGGAAGTTCTTAACGAAATTTGTCTCCAAACAAATGCAGAGGGATCTGGGATGACAAACTCCACGCAAACCAGCAAAGCAAGGAACACAAGCTCCATGTTCGTGCCAAGCAAGAGAGGGAAGTCCCGTGTTCTCTCACACATGAATACTCATGCCAGGTGCCCCGATCCCCAGGAAAAAGGTTCTATTTAAGCCAACACAGGCATTTTGACACAACCCAATTTTGCAAACAACTTGTTGGACAGGTTTCTCATTCAACATTGTAAACCAAAAATGCTTCAATGAAGTTTTCTCTATCTATGTAGTCGTATACATACAGCCACCCTTGCTCAACTCTGATCTGAGATGCAGCAAAGCTGAATCTGTCCCCTAAGATCTCCTTTTTGCAGAAGATCTTGCTGGTGACCTCTTCAAAGCAGGATTTTCTCTAGTGGTCATTGTGCTGGGTCATTTCGCTGGCCAGAGTTAAACCACGACAGTCATCAACCCCAGAATTGTTATTAGGAATTTAACCTGGGATTCTGGAAGCAAACCAAAAAGAAAAATTCCATCAAAGTCAACAAATGTATTAATTATTCAAAATAGCTACTGCTGGGTTTATCCGACCCTCCTGAATGTTAGTAAGAATTCAAGATCAAAGCACGAAGTCAAACCTGAAGGGGTATTTCTGCATATAGATTACACTACCCGCAAACTCCTTGTCCATTATATTAAATAAAGTGTATTTTCATAAATTACTTATTGCCATTTTCATACTCAGCCTCAAGAGTACTCTGCATTGGAACATGGCAGTGAAAATACCTGAAAGCTTGAGACAATGTCCAAGTTCCTGTCAGAATGGAATGTAATTACTGCAAATTAAGCAGCATCCTGAAAAAGAGGAGGTCAGAGAGAACTGGCAGGGTCGAACTGGGTCATTACCAAGTATTTTTATAGCGAGGTAAGCAGGAGGGAGACCGAGTTACCTATTGCCACCGGGGGCTGAACTCTGGCTCTGCACCCCAGACCTGCTTTTCCACACAGAATGGGACTGGGATCCATCAATTGCAGCCGCAGCAGCCAAAGAGCCACCGACTGAAACTACAAACTATCAACGTGGTTGTGCTCTTCTCCTTTTAGGTTTTGTGTTTTAAAATTGGAGAAAACAAAGTGGGCTTATCAAAGCCCCATGGACCGTTAGGTTTTCATACTTGGTTTTGTGACATTAGATGGCTCGGGAGGAAAAGACTTAGAATCACAGAATCATCATGGAATGGTTTGGGTTGGAAAGGACTTTAAAGATCATCCAGTCCCACCCCCTGCCACGGGCAGGGACACCTTCCACTAGCCCAGGTTGCTCCAAGCCTCATCCAGCCTGGCCTTGAACACTCCCAGGGATGGGGCATCCACAGCTTCTCTGGGCAACCTGTCCCAGTGCTTTCCCACCCTCTCTGGGAAGAGTTTCTTCCTGATATCCGATCTTAATCTACCCTCAGGAAGAATTAAAACCCATTTATTCACAAATTAGTATGTTCAAACAAGGTACCACATACTACTCTTAAAGGTCCAGCGCTTGCCTAGGCTGCAGGCTTGGAAAAGATTCCCTTAGGCCACCTCAGTCTTGTGGGTGGACCTTGATCTGTCTTCAGAGATTTCCAAAACTTGACTTCTCAGACAACATCAGAGTATTAGACTAGAATTAACAGATTTTATAGATGCCTATGCATACACACGTGCACTCAGGTATACGTACATATATATATACACCTAAGGAGATATGCGTATCAGTGCTGGCTACTGGGGACTAATCTTGCAGGTAGGTACCAGCTGTTGGCCATCCCAGTCTCCTGGGTTAAAATCCCATGAGAACAGGCTCTGTCCCACTGTTTGTACAGAGGGATCTTTCACAACGTGCTTTGCAGCCCTGCACACGAAGCGTTAGGCATCCCAAACAACGCTTCTTTACAGTAATTCAGTCTTTAATGAGTTATAACCGCAAAGTGTTAGGTGCTGTAAGATTATCCTCTTGACTGTTTACTACTGGGTTTAAGCCATTTGCTCTAACGAAGCTATTCCAAATTCCTGTTAGTGCAGTAAAACTCAGAGTTTTGCCTGTTCAGTGAAGCACAGACACCAGTCCCTCCTCACAGGCCAAAGACAGCTTCTGTAAAGTATTTCTTTCCATCATACCGGAATTGTACATATCAGGAAAAGCTGTGAGGTGTGTGGATGAGGATGCGGTGCAGGCCGCAAACTGGTTTAGGTGAGCTTTTCATGCAATTCTACTCAGGAGCGGCGTAGACCAAGATCCCAATGGTATAGACTTTTTCTCGTGTCTGACAAAACACTAAAAAACCCCTCCAGCATGACAACAAAAAAATAAATATCAAAAGAACATTTGAAGAGCTCAATAAATTTACCTTCACCCTCGTAACGATAGTACCATTTAAATGCTAATGTCATTTTTAAAAAAGTCAATTACAGGAGTTTTAAAGTAATGGAGTCAGCAGTCTGGATGTAAATCTGTTATATTAATCTGCTGTGTACACTGTATCCATGGGCACTGATGCATTCACCCCCTTTTCCCTGGAGGTAATGTTCCCTCGCAGTGGTACCAGTAATTGAATCAAGTTGATACAGACACCAAAAATATTGTAAGTCTTGTAGGTAATGAAAAGCGTATGTTGATAAAGCCAGTTGCTGTATTTTTGGATAGAAGAGCACTGACATTTGGGAAGTTCAAAATTAGAATTAACCCTTTGATGATTAAGTGACCTGAAATTGTCTTTACAAACTCTCCTAATTCCACTGAGAAAAAACGCTTCAAATCTGCCAGGAGACAGCTGAGATCCCTCACCCCCTCTTTTCCCTTCTTATTTCCCATTAAAATCACTTCCATAAAGCATAATTTCTTCAAAGTTTTTTTTCAAACTGGTTCAGATGAAATGTGAGAGAATCAGCAAATGAACATTGCTCAGGTTCAAATGAGTTTCTGCACCTTTTTCCCAGGCCTAACTGAAGCTGGAAGGTTGCACCCAAAGAGCTGTTCAGATCGTGCTTTCCATGTGCAGGTAAAATAGATGCAGCAGAAACCTCCAGGGGCCGGCCCCTACTCTGCAGATTTTGGATGCAGTGACAGACTGAATACACTCAGATCAATCAGGCATCTGCAACCAGAGGTTTGTCACCTCTCAAACCAATGCTTACAGGTGTATTCAAATAAAAATAGCCCAAGAATGTACCATAAATTAATGGAAAGCAAGCTGGCAATGCAGGAAAATAAGGATGATTCCTTGTGTCAGGCTGTACTGCAATACCCTGTATCGTATTCTCACTGATCTCATCATTCTGGGAGCCTGTTACCTGTAACTGTAAAGCACGGTACACACAGAGGGTGTTTAGAACAACCAAATTAGCCGAAACCAGCACAAACACACATGTAACATTCGAAGAGGGACTTTTGGTTGGAAACAAACTTGGACAAAGCGCAACGTTTTGCAATTCCTCAGTCCCTGCTGGGCCGTAACGAGCTACTCAAGTTATTTAGATTAAACCAGAAGTGGCTCTTTCGCACACTGCGTACGGTGACTGTGGGGTTTTACAACGAATGTGCAAACGTACCCACTGCTCTTCCACTGCGGCCAGCCGGGGCCAGAAGAGCGAAGCGCAGAAAGTGGACAGGGCTCAGACTCCTGCCCCAAAGTTCTCAGTGGGGTTTAACGCATCCACGAACGTGCAGCTTTCCCCACTCCCACGGCTCGCAAACGCTGAAATGGCCTGCATGTTGAACAGTATCAATTTTGGTTTGTGAAAATAGATGATGAGCATTAGGAGAGAGGCTGAACTGCCTGACTTATGACTTACAAGTCACCTACGCATAGCCGTGCGCTTGTCTACACACGTGCGTCTGCGCACAAAGAAGCATTACAGTTTGCAACAGGGGATCAGCCTTTCTGAGTATTGCCAGACCGTAAGAGTTATAAAAAACTAAAAAAACCCCAATTTTTTGTAAGTAGCAGTAGTGCATCACATTCACCATTACTCTGAAGCAGCAAGAGTACTTCCAGATAAAGAAAATTGTCATTGAAGGCGTTCGACTTGTTATATAAACACGTGGCTGGTTTCACTGTGAAGAAGGGGTTGATTAACGGTTCATTGAGGTCCTCCTGCTTCTGCTCTTTGTGAATTAATTTTCAAGTGTAGGTCTAAAAAAATTTTAGCAAATGTCACACACACACGCCATGGAAATATTTCCAGTGCCATTATAAATCTGAGCAATTTGGAACAGGGTACTCGCAGTTATTTTGTTAGCTTAGGGCCTTATTCTGCTATGGTTCAGGGGTTAAAGGGATCCACGCAGTATTTAAACAAGGTTCAGGCAGCTCCAAGTTAACCACAAATTCAGAACATGTCTAACAACATTTCAACATTCTCAAAACCTGGAACTCTTCCCAAAATCCTGCAGGCTCTAATATCTCGAGAAATCAATCTAGAATTTCAGGAAAGTTTTGTTACTACCAAAGCCACTTGATAGCTCTATTACAGCCTTTTCCCCCCGCGTTCCCATTCTGCACAGGGCCGGTGTCCTCTGGCCTGGCTCCCGTAGATGGCCAGTCTAACGTCACAGTATCATCCCCCCTCTCGGGAGACATCCCCAAACACAATAAGGAATCTGTAATCACAGGAATATCTAATCATACAACAAAGCAAACAATTCCACGTTAGCAAGGCTGCCAAATTCTCCGTGTTGGTATGCACAAAGTGGTATTTTTTCAACAGCGTTTGGAATAATTTAATAAACTGACTTACAAGGCAACATTTAGCTACTTCCAGAGAAATCTGCTAGCTAAACCTTTTGCTGTTTTGGCAAAATTGAGAATCACCATCCTGGCACAAAACTGAAGTGTTTCAGTACTAAAAGCATCACAAGGCTTTTCGGGGGGGTTTGTTTGCATGTTTGTTTAGCGTTTGCTTTTAAATGCGGGCAGATGAACTTGTAAGCTGTATCTCGTTTCTGACAAACCTCCCCACGCGGCTCTGCTCTCGTTGCCCTGGAAGTCATGTATCCAGGAACAGTTTATTTTATTGGAATAATAATATCCAGAAAAGCGCTGTCATTTTTGATGTAGTGTTCACAGAACCGCTATTAGGAACAGAACCACAATCCTTAAGGACTTGATAGAGACGTAAACTACTACAAGGTTCCTTTGAAACCAAACCCTCCTAGAAGCCGACACGTTGAAACAGAAGAGCGCGTGTGTTGGAGCAAATTCTTCTCCCACTTAGACCAATGCAACAGGGAATAACTCTTCCAGTGAAAGAAACACCCGCACAGCCAGGACCAGAATTCAGCCACACCATCCTTTAATAGCAGCATCACCAACCAGACCTGCGAGAGGAAGTGAGAAACACCGGACTTTCCCTTTTCCACAGGACAAGGTGAAATCCAGTGACACTGACCGCGGCCTTGGGAAGTTCAACATGCGCATCCGAGGCAACCTGTCTTCCTTCGTTATGGTTTTGCTTAAAGCCAAGGGCCGGCAGTTAAAAACCCAAAAGTGACACCTGAACCAAGCGTATTTGGCCTGATCCGAGCTGGCTCCGAAGCCAGACCCCTCCCTCTCCCCCGAAAAACACTCCTGGCAAGGCCCCTGCCCTCGGGCCTGCCTCAGTTTCCCCGGTGCCAAGGAGGGGACAGACTCGGCAGCGGAGACGGGTGGTCAGTTCCCCATCCCCAACACCCGGCCTGGCCGGGAGGGAAGGGTGCGGGCTGCTCCCGTGGCACCGGTCACCCCGCGCCCGGCCA
>NW_010248265.1:456-798 GCF_000690775.1 Eurypyga helias | reverse complement strand
CTGACTGCTCCCCCACCTTCCCCTCTTGATGTTTCTGCTGCCCTTCACAGCTGTTAGTTGAAACACTAAGGCACGGGCTGATCTCCATCTCTCTCTGGGTGACCTCTTGCGCCACAGCTCTACCCTTCAAGGGACATTTCTTCTGCCTCAAGTCCACTCTTCACTTTCCAAGCTGCACTTTGCAGCAGATATCCTTCTTTTTCCCACTTCCAAGGAAAGCTCAAAAATCTCACTTCCATTCCTGCAGGTTACCTAACTCATCAGCCTTTATGTGGCCTTTCACCTGAGCAGGCAGCAGTGACCTCACCATGACCTTCTGACCCACGTGACGGCTGCCTGGCC
>NW_010248265.1:0-347 GCF_000690775.1 Eurypyga helias | reverse complement strand
CAAAAAAAAAGCCATATTCCGGCTGCTGACAGGATATATCACGTGTTTATAGAGGCAGGGAGTGATTCTTCCACCACTCCATGATGTGACATTGCTTGACGGTGCTTGCGGGGTTTAGTGTGACAGATGCACTTGGCCCCCAGTCGTACTTTGGTTCAGGATGACTAAGGAGCAGAAGGCCTCACGCCCTGTGGTGAAACAGGGAGCAGGAAAGCTCCTGCCTCAGGTACAAGGGAGTGATGGTGCATCAGGAAAATATGTCCGAAGATGATTTTCTGGTCGAAAACACAAGAAAACCAAAGACCTTCTAACCTTCTAACCTACGTGATGGCTGCTGGCCTTCCAGC
>NW_010248264.1:37655-38002 GCF_000690775.1 Eurypyga helias | reverse complement strand
CCCGACTTTTCGTTTTGGGCGGCGGTGCCCGGCGCCTGCCGAGGCCCCAGGGGCTGCGGCGCGGTGTTCCCTCTGCCCAGCCCAGCCCGTGGGCACAGCGCGGGGCCGCGGTTCGTTCCTCTCTGGTTTTCTTTTGGATCCTTTTCTTTTCTGGGTCCTAAGATAGGATCCAGAATTAAACCAGTCTTCCTCGTTAGTCTGTACCTGTTCCAAAAATCGACTGGGTAGCCAAGAGAAAACAGTGATGCCTTTTGACGCCCAGAGAATTATTGTATTGAAACTGATGAACTATCGATTTATTAATTTTTTTGGGGAGAGGAGGGTGAAGAGGGTGGGGAATCATATCA
>NW_010248264.1:37375-37625 GCF_000690775.1 Eurypyga helias | reverse complement strand
CCACTCCCCAAACCCAGGTCTCTGAAACACAGACTAGACCGCCTGCCTCCATCCCTTCGACGGGAGACTTGGATCAGGGGGAATATCTGGGGGCGAAGACCCCACGGGGGATTGATGCAGACAACCCGCCCACCAAGGAAAGGCTGTCGGGGGAAATGGACCCGCAGCATCTGTCTAGGGGTTTGTTTTGCATTCCCTGGAAGGGGATTACTTCGGACCAGATGCGCCCCTGGGCTGTGACGTGCGGCTG
>NW_010248264.1:18284-37236 GCF_000690775.1 Eurypyga helias | reverse complement strand
CAGGTCGGGGAGGATGGAGCGACGCCGGTGCTCCCACCAGCATCCCCTTCCCTGCTTAGGCCGTGAGCCAAAGGGGAGATGCGGAGCGGTCCAGGCTTCTGGGATGCGCGGGAAGCACCCGCGGAAATACAGCCTCCGTGTCACCTGTTTTCTTGTCGTTGTTGTACCCCCCACCCTCCTACACCCCCCTTCCCTTTTTTTTTCCCTCCTGCCATCCGAAATCTTTTTTTCCTCTTTTTTATTTTTTTCTCCCCGTCTCAGCTGCTGGCCACCTTGTCTCCCATATGGATGGGGTTATCTTAGAAGAATCTCCCAGAGAATCGCTCCTTAAACCTCCTTTTGTCTTGGGGGTTGAAAAGAGCATTGTTGTGCATGAAAAGGACCTAGACAAAATCCGCACTGTTTCAATTCAGGACTGTTTAATCAGTCCCTAGTGACAATTTTATGGGTTTTAGGCGGTACAATAGTATCTTTTAAAACCTTGTGGCCTTCATGAAAACAAAGGGCTTGAATTTTATGGGCTTACAACTCCAATTAGAACAGTGCCAATGTGTATGGGAGATTATCAAATTTGTATCATAAAACCCCTTTATAATAAATGATTGCTGGAAGCTGGGGAGGGGCGGGGGGTGAGGGAGAAGGGACCCGGACTTCAAGCAATGGACTTTGTCGCAAGTAGTTTTAAAAGTGCATATGCTGCTCTCCATTTTAACTCTTTGCGACGCGGCTATGCAGCAGGACCAGCCGTGGAAATAGTGTGACGGCGTCATTCGAAACGGAAACAAAGACAACGGGAGAAGACCCCTCCTCCTAGCCCAAATCCACTCTTCCTCATCTTGCCGAGGGTTTGGCAGCATCACACCCGGCAGGCTTCCTTCCTGGCTCCTAGGTTATCTGGGCTGCGCCCCTGTCCCGGAGCTCACACATGGCCATAGGAAAGATCTGTAAAATAGGAGATCTCCATTACATTACTGCTTTTATCAGTTATTGTCCCTACGGGCAATGACAGAGGGTATTAGGGTGTGCCTTCCCTTCCCAGCCCCAGGCTGTAGTGGTTTCCTCTTGTCACCAGCTACAAAGTGCCCTGATGCCGGTTTCTTGACACAAAACGGGCCGTTTGTGACCGCTGACTTTTACCAAGCCCAGGGAACAGGAAAGGTGCATTTCCTGAGTGCTGGCAAAGGCTAAATTCGTGCCCTTGCAGGCTGAGGGGAAGTCACCACAACAGGGACAGAGCAGGGTGATGGGGTCAGGTTCAGGTACTAAGAAAAGCAGCCCCCTGAATTTGATACACTCAAGTAGAAAAAAGAATGTATTAAATGACTCAATTTGATAGACTATGGAGTTTTACAGCGAAGAGTCTTGTGAAGAAGATAGGTTGGGATTGAATATACTGTTTTCCCTGATAGAAACTAATTAATCCATCTAAACTTAAAGTCTATTTAGCAAGGAAAATTGATTTGTTAACCTTACCAATGGTTAAGCCATATCTAAGAGATAAACCTTAACAAATGTTGGTGATAACAGCTTTGAGGCTATAGAAACTTACTGTCTTTCAGTGTATTTTCTGTTACTCTGCCTTGCGTTTTAATAAGGCACAAAATCATCTCAGTTCTTGTTTGTTTGTGGGTATTTTTCCTTCCTTCTCAAAGGGTGAATGCACACACAGTCTCTGCCTTTTCTCCCTTTCTTTTGCCCTACCAGGTCTCACTGTTACTTTCACCCTGCAAACATGCCTGTGATTTCACTGAACCTAATGAATAAACATGCCATGATCAAGACCTAAATGCCATCTTCAGCTAATGAAAAGCATTGCTAACATCTTCAAACATCTTCCTGGGTGCTTTATTCTTAGTCAGTAAATAAACTATTGACTTTGGGAAGGCCCAGCCCTGTTTCAGTGGGAGTCCCAGGGCACATGTTTGTTAACTCAGAACTGAGGCATTGAAACAAATCACTGGACTGCCTCAAAAATGGCCAGGAGTTCTGAAAGAGCATATGATTGAGCTTCTTTGCAATAATTTATGTGTGCTCCTGCCAATGCATGTCCATCATTAGTCTCTGGATGTACACACTATGCGTTTTAAAAACTGCAGCAGGTGAAAAACATCACTTCCTAAGTAGAATTCTGCCATGCTCCAAAATGAATTGTTATCACTGCCTTAAGAAAGGCTCCTGGCAGCCTTGCAGTATGTATGCCTGTGTTCATAACCCACCTGGACTGTGCTGTTAACTAAGTGCAAGTCAGGTCTGTAGAAACTCTTTGGAGTTTTCAGTCCATCCTACCTTGTAGCGCTCAATAGGAGCAAGCACCCCCTGCTTAGAGCCCAGCCGATGCCAGAGTAGGACAGTGAATCGCTGTACTTTCAGAAGCCGGTGGTGCCCACACTACGTGTGGAAGACCACAAGTCTGGGGGTCCCTGTGTCCTTCACAAGCCACAGTTCACTGAAGAAGGTAGTGTCTTACTAGACTCAAGTGCCTGATGACTCCTCCTTCTTAAGAAGATGGGAACAACTAGGATACAGGGAATAGCAATTTCTGAGCCTTACTAATGGCACTCAGTCCTTTCATCAAATGCCTAGATAGTGCACTTCCCTTTTCCTCAGCTGGTGCTTCCAACTCTTGGCCATGAGACCAAAGAAGTGCAAAGCAAAGGCTCCACCCCATCTACTTGACATAAACAAAAGTTAGACAAAGAGTCAAGTGCCACCAGCGTCAGCAGTGACAAAAGGACCCCAGGCACCTGACATAACTTCCAGGAGGCATCTAGCTCATCTTAGTTAAAAAGGAACTTCCTGTGGGAAAGGAAGCAGTGGATGCAGAGTTGCCAACGTCAGAGAAGTTGCTTTATGTTCCTCAAGCACAAAGCTCTGCTCAAGTATCACACAGGATTAGAGTAGCTCAGATCAGTAGTAACTAATGTTATTAATATGATAAAAAATCACTTACACATCTACAAGATTTAACAGGGATAAGAGATCTCTGCCTGTCACTAAGCACAGATTACTGAGCTATGAGATCAGGATTACTTTTCATCATATTCAGGCTTACAATTGCATTCGAAACAGTGAAGGCAATCAGATCTCTGGACTGAGGATGTTGGCAGTCGCACCAGTTTTCATCCTGTTTTCTGCACTCCTCTTTTATTCAAAACAGGTCATCAAGTCTCCTGTAAATCTATCCTCCAAACATAGGTCTCCCAAGCAAAAACTGGGACCCCTCTCTCCAGAGTAGAGCTATACCTTTCTGTATATTCAGGACCAATGTGGGCAAAAGTCCATTTCAGACATCCACAGGCCTCAGACTGACTTCCCGAACAACGTGAGATCAAATTATTTGGAACATGTCATGTTAGTTGCTTCTTCATAAGCCTTTGCTGCATCTAATGCTTACACTTGGAAGTTAGATATCCTCTTCAGAATCTGACAGAATTTGGTGTTGGATGAGGAATAATTGAAAAGATAAAAGGAACAGAGAGAAATAGGGAAAAGATGTAGACAAACCAGGAGCAAGAAAGAAAAGAGTATATCTCCTCACCAGTTCTGGAGTACTGGGCTCCATGTCCATGCCCATGTTGATTTCCAGCAATCATCCAAATTCCACAGGGGCATCTGATATGCAGGACCATCCTGCTTACTAGTTCATAGCGTCTCCCAGGACCAAAATGATTTCTTTACATTTCCACAGCCACAGTATTTTGCTTTGTAGTATTTGTTGGCAGAAAGCATCAGACTTTGTATGCTGGAAATGCAGTTTTCCTCTTAACTCCTTATTTTCCAATGGTGTGTGCATGGGAGATTTGGTACTAAGTTAATGACTTTATGATATTCAACAGTAATCATGATTTTACTAAGTCATGAAAATAGGCACTTAAAAGTATACAGAAAATATCAATCAAGAGAAAAAATAAAAGTTCATTTTTATAAAATAGATTGATTTATGTAATTGCATATGACTTATATAGTTGAATTTCAGTATATTGGTGCTATGTTGCATGACGTTCCCCATACACATTACATGTATTTAAGTAAATCATGTCTTTCTTCAGCTGTGATAAAAAGGCAACTGAGAAGAAAATATACTACTGATACTTCTCCATATCTGAATCCTGTGGCAAATAACTGAAGATCACTGCCTTCTATTCTATTTTTGCTCAGACATGTGACTGCTGTTTTCATAAAACATGTGTAAGCCTTTTACTTCTTTTTTCTACTACTGTTGTCTATCTATAGCCATTCTTCAAGGTTTGTATCCTGTCTTGGATATCTTCTACACCTATCCCATATGCTTATGACTTCGCAACATTGCCAGACAAAGTATACTTCCCTGGAAAGGTGGCAGCCCTGTACGGAAAGGTGCCCAGCAGCTAGTGCAGTGCCTTTCTGGAAGCTGTTAATCTGTGTCTTTCTGTTGTTTGTGTGCATTCACATAGAGCTCCTAATTGGACACATCTGCTCTCTGCAGAATGCAATATCACCCGTGATGATTGCTTTGCCATCACACTTCAAAAAATGCATCTGCTGCTGCTAGCTGGGCATGGGCCAGGGACGACTCCTGATCTTTTCCATTTCTCAGTTGCTTTCAGAAAGCACTGTGTTATCAAACATCCTTCTGTGTTACTTGCACATACAGTTAACAGGTGGACATGACTCTTTCATTCAGGTCTTCACTTTACTTCCCCTACATTGGCCTCAGGATGCTGCACCAATGCTATTGTTTGTGTCTTCAGCCGTGAAGTTCTGCCTTCATCACCACACGTTATTTCCTCTGCACCTGGTTTACCTGCCTTCTATTGAAGGTTGGGATTGTGTTAATGTTCTTCCCTTCCTCATCTTTTCTTTTTAAACCAGTGATTTGGCACTCCATTTTCTTCACACATGTCCTCAATCTTGAGGAACCAGTTTTACCCCTGAGTAACCTTCAGACACAGTTATCCAACCAGTTTTTGCCATACCAATGTGTATGTTTGTTATTACTTTAACGTTTGTTTGTTCAAATTTGGCTACTGAAAACTAACTTTATCTATGCTTCAAAGTAACCTAGACTTTATTACCGGTTTTGGCTTTGAGTACTTCAGTTTTAAATGTTCCTTTGGTAACAGAGTTGAATTTTGGGCGTACTGAAACTTCAGGCTGCTATAAGAATTTTGTTGTGGTGCCTACATTCTAAGAAAGATGTCAGAGTACTCAAGAGCCATCATGCAAGAACTGCAGAAAAGGTTAAGGCTTGACAGTAATCCTGCGGGGTGAAGGTTGGGGTAGGTGTCCTGTCTATTCTAGCTTACCAAAGAGTCTGAAAAAGCAAGCTAAGTTAAAGTACCCACACAGTAAAAATTAATTTTGTCATTCAAGTTTAGCTGGCAAAGTTTAAGAGGTCCAATAGTTAGATAAACCTAGTTTGAAATCTGGATTGACTCATAATCATTGAGAATAGTTAACCATTTTTACCACAACTTGGTGGCAAATTCCCTGACTCTGAAAAAATATAATGGGATATTTGAACAAAAGTGTTCTAGTTAAACCACAGATGTTGGCCTTGTGTTGAGAATTAATTCCAGGGATCCCCATGAATCATATTGCATTAGAGAGAACAGGGTTTGTTTGGAACAAGCCCTTTTGACCTTAAAATCTGGACATTTAAATTTGCTACCCTGGTACTCTTCAGGTGCCAGAACCACCTCTGTCATCAGCCCATGTAAAATATCACCACCTTTGGGCTATTTCAATTTCAGCTAATCATGAAAGAGCCCAAACAATCAGTATCACAAAGGTGAGTTTGAACTGCACCAGGTACAACTAAAAAGCTCTTCAAAGCTACAATGGCATATGCCAGCTCACAGGTAAATGTCTTGGCTGGAACAGTTGCTGAATTTGGAGTAGATGAAACTGTGAGGGTAGTGGTGGGGCTGAACAATAGCATGGGCTCTTTGTTGCATGGGGCAGCCCCACAGTCCAGACTGCTAATGACAGGTACCGGCTCATCTGGGCTGCTGGATAAATCTGTGCCCAGGCCACATAACACTCTCTCTGTCTTTGTTTCTAGCAGCACCCACCTACCAGGTTGCAGATGCTACCAAAAGACCAGATCTCTATTTCTCTCCCTGGCACCTTTTCCTCTCTGCTTTGGCAGCATGAAGATCACCCAGGCTGTCTTAGGTCTCCTTTTGGCCACTGCTCTTTCTCCCTCTGGCACTGACTTCACAGAAAATGTGGACTGCTAAGGGCATCTTCAGACTAGGTTTCCAAGGGCACTTTGCAACAGCTGGGAAAAAGAGCTGAAAAATCAGGAGGCTGAGGAAATGTATGTGTGATTCTGCTGCTTTTTCTTTCTTCTCCTGCTCGCTCCCTGCACCATCAGGCTATGCCTACTGTAGAATCAGGCCAGTAGCTGCTCCTAACAGCCTCACTTTGCATTTTTTGCTATTGTCACTGTACCAGCCAATCATGTAAAACATGATATATTGACTTGGCAGGTGCTTCTGTTTTGAACATGATTAAATAACTTTTTATTGTCATCTTCAAAGCATTTTTATGGTCATTTAGTGAGTGAAAGGGGCTCTGATTTTGTGAGCATCTGCCAGAATATGTTTGATCCTGTCATCATTTCTTCAGAAAATCACGCGCCTGTAGCTAGAGTGCAAGATACGGTAAGTGCATGAATTGTCCATTGCACTCTGCACTTACAACACTGCCTTCATTGTCAATGATAACAACAGCAGGGGAGAGATCTTGGGAGTTAAGCTACCTGCTGTTTTCTCCTTGATGTTTGAGCTCTTGGATGCTGTATGAATCTCGGAGATGCAAAGAGCAGCTTCTTTGTTGATGCCTTATTTTATTGGTTGTTTAAACATGGTATGCTGTTTGTAATTAGAGCTGACTAGAAAGGAGGATTTCCATTTCACAGGCGATGCTGGGTGTTTTGTATCAGCATGGTAGTATTACTGCACTGATGGACACCTGGGCTGTGCTTTTGCTGCTGCTTAAGTATCTGCTCTGCAGACCTCCACTGGACACACAATTTTAAGTTCCCATTGTGTTTCCACGTATTGATCAGAATTCACATGTACCCCTCAAATGTCCCAATTCCACTGAATCAGCAGTTTCCTGCGGAAAGCCAGTTAGAGCACTCCCTGTCAGCATTTTCAGCCTTCACTGACCTTCATCTGGGTTTACAGTCCCTGTGCACATCAAAATAGAAGTACTTCTTGCTAGCTGAGTTAGGCTAGTAATATTGTGTGGATGAAGCAAAGAGAGTTACAAGTAGCACATCTTTGTTTAAATATAGCAGTAACCAGCTGGCCACATTCTGTAGGAAGCAGGAAGGAAGGATTCACAGGGAGGGAGGGATCTGATGGAAAATCAAGCAGAGGCTATAAAAACATTTCTCTAAAATGGCAGCATAATGAAAAAGGGATGCCAAGCAAAGAGCTTACTGATCATCTGTGTATCACTCGTACTCCAGCTAGCTCAGCCCTCGGTTCGGAGGGGGCATGCAGGTGTTGGGAAGGATTGCTTCCCACACATAGTATTTTCTGCAGGCTTCTTTTCCACAGACAAAACTTATTTGTATTTCGTTAGCACCCTCTGAGTCAGGCTGTTGACGTGCAAGGTGAAAAAGGCAAAAAGCTGAAGAATATGAGAGTGTCAGTATTTCTGAGAACAACCAAAATGAGACTGGCAGCAGAGGCTAGACTCTCAGAGGAAACCCATGGACTAACTGGTTGTATCTTTCCCCCATATTCATACTCCTGTATCCCTCAAGACTGCTGCTCCTTAACCATTGCTCTGCCATCTGTGTTCCTTTCAAGGCTGGCTGTGCCACATCTGCCCTCCTCACCTTCGGCAGCCACTACCTTTTCTTTCACAAAATTATCAATAAAGAAACAAAGTTCATATAAAATCAGTTATCACCGCACAAATTGAAGGACAGCTTGGAAAGACAAAAGAGGCAGTTAACAATAATGGCCTTTGGTATTGCAACAAAGCAGCTCCTCACATCATGAAGGGAAAACCAGTAGCTTTCAGGACTTCTTTCTTTTGGTTGGGAATGTCAAAGGAAGGCGACTGTAGGAGACATCAAACACTCCCATGAATATCTCCAGTGAAGGAATATTTCTGGCTTTATTAATGTGTTTATGCGTCTATGCCACATTTTGAAGCTCACACAAGTATTAAAAATCAGCGAGTCAGATCTCAAAAATCATGAGACCTGTGAAAATCATCAAGAGATTTAAAAAGAAGGGGATAACCTCTTTTTTCCTTCCAGTTAATTTCTGAAGAACAATTTTGTTACATTTCACTTTTTGTTCTATTTTCTCTTTTCAAAAGAGCTTGTTAAGCTCAGTGAGAACGAAAATGGCAGGTGTTTGTACATGCTGTTACTCCAACATTTGACAGAACTGGGCCACTGAAACAGTTACAGTGGCAGTCCTATGAAAATCATGCATGTTCATCAATTCTGCATTTTGAAAGGCAGGCCCACCCTGCTGTAAAATAATTTTTCCCTCATGTGGTCAGCTGTGGTGCAAAGGTCCCTTTAGCCTGAGCCCTGCCTTTAAAAGCGTAAGCCAGCTCTTTAGATGGTGCTTGTCACCGTAGCTCTATGAATATCTCCACATCCAGCTGAGAGTCTGACCTGATTAATTTAATCATCTGTCATTGATACATGCATAATTGAATGTTCTCTCACCTTCACATTTACACAGCTCTAGTCCATAGTCTTTGACTAACCTACTATCTTTCTTTCTTATAGCAACCCCTTGACAGTGTATGCATGCCACATTAGGAACAGAGCTTTTGAAACAGTGACTCCACATTGGATGTGGATTGGATGTGACTCCACATTTTCCTCCAAACCCCATTTTAAGGGTATTGACTACCTGGGTCATTTGGAACAGCCTCCATGAAGCTGCAGACAACCAGGCCTTAAATGTGGAAAGATCCCAGGACTTCCTCTGTGCACCATTCACAGGTCAAAAGCCACATAGCATTCCCCAGACCTCATTAACACCTACCACCATAAGACACTTGTACCTTATAACAAGATTTAGGCTTCTCACATTAACAGCTACTGTAAAAAAAGAAGGAAACAAAGGGGAGAGAGAAAGGAAATGAAAAACAGAAAGAAGAGAATATGTGCATTGAAAGGGACAAAGCAAGAGTGCATTGTCATATAACCTGTTATATACAGCTCTTCGGAGATCCTGAGTCTCAAATGTGACCACTGCAGGAAAAGGTGATGTGCAGGTGAACTGGCTGAAGTAGCACAAATGATGCAACCACTGACTGCATGATTCTGTGTGCTCCGTAACTGTGAAGAAGTACCATGGCACTATCACCCTTCAAATGTGTCTTCTGCACCCCAACCTCTGCTGTGCTACAGAGAAGGGCATGCTGGCCAGTACATCCACAGCCCACCACCGGGGCTGCTTGAGAAGCAATGGAAGCTGGAAGTGATGGAGAAATCCACCCTGGCCTCCCCGGGTATGATGTCTCCCATGCTTGCTAGTTCACAGGAGTATCCCAAACAGGTTTCCTCTTACTTTTCTGGTCACCGTTCTGGGTGCCTTTGGCTATTTGATCTGTCTTTGTGAAACCAGAGCAGCATATATAAGGCAAATTGTGTGGAGGAAGAGTCTGACTCAGAATTTGCTGTGTCTTCTTTCTTAACTGCTAAATATTGTACAGAGTAAAAGCGTTAGGGTTTTTCCACCTTGCTAATCAGGAAAGAGGTAGATCTTAGCAATGAGACAATTATGAAAATCAGGAAGCAATTTAATTGTCTGAAAACAGCTTAATTAGAAAGAATATAATTTTCTTAAATGATAGTAATCATTTTCCTGGCGATTAAAGAATAGCAGATCTTAACTTTGAGGAAAATACCTTTTGCTATCAGAAACAAAATGATGGAAAGAATAGTGGAAAAAAATAAGTTCATCTTCCTCCAGGTTCTTCTAAGCATTATTCATATGGGAACCTTTTTCTTCCTTTTGTTTACTATGTAGATATACCATCAGTATTTATCTATAGCATAATAGCATTCAAGTCCCTCAGCAGGAGAAGGGCTCCACATTGCGGTCAGACCTGTCTAAATGTATGGCAATATACTGCCAGAGCCTCTCTCACAGGCCAAAAAAGGTGGAAAAATGGTACAGTAAGGAAGTTAAATGTATTGATCCATCCTTGACTGCTTACAAATAGCTAAACCTATTGGGTTTATTTGAATAATAAACATTAGTTTTGAGGGTCAGCAGTGGAAGAGTCTAGAAGATACCCGCATAGGGGTGAGCCATGTATTGTAGGTAGATTGGCCAAGGATGAAATGTTGCTGGACACTTCACGCTTGGGAAAACTAGCCCTTGACACCATTAGGGGTGTACTTGGAAGCCTAAGTATGCAGTCTAAAACCTCCTACATTGACCTGTAGCTTTAGAGTGACAGTTAAAAAAAAAAAAAATTTCTACTGGGCTTAGCAGAAACAAGATTGAAAGGTCATTTCATTATAGCATCAAGATCTCTTCCCACAGACACATGGGATTATTATGCTCATTATTGCTTAAAGAGACATAGGATTTTATTGCTGAACCCTCTGCAGTAAGAGGGCTGACCCACAGGATCAACTGTGCTCTGGTCTTCCTAGAGGCAAAAACCTCATCAATCTAGGGCAGAAAGGCATAACAAAAACGGAGTCTGAAAGCCAGGCAAATCCAAACCTGGCACAGGGCACACCACTGGAAATGTGATGGTACTTAGCTAAGGTAAGGACTCTTAATAAAGACAGGAGGCCCCTCTTTAAGGCATGTGTAAATCATGCTCAAATCACTTAAGGCTCAAGACAGTTCTTAACACTGTCATGAAATGAGCCTTGATATATAGCAGGCTGGACAAGACAATTAATTGTTTTCTGATTTTATTCTTGTCTGTGTAAATCAGTGCAGAAGCAATGCTAGTGGTAGGTCTCTGGGGCACTGCATGACTCGGAGTCCTGTTTTGCAGGCTGGATCCTCAGAGTAGGCAAGCAGGAAGGCTTTGAGGAGAACTGCAGAAAAGAGGATCTAACCCCGTTTTCCAAGGCAAATTCTAACTCAAGCATTGCATCTTAAAACTTAACCTTCCCACTCAACCATTGTGATTGGAGAAGCTGTTGTTTTGGCTTGTATTTCTTGTTGTAAATCAGGTTCTTTTTCAGGCTGAGTAGCACCTTTCACCAGCAGTGCTCAGGCTGAGACTAAATATCCTACTTGTAGACTAAGTCACTACTTAATGCAAGAATGGCTGTGGCAGAATCTGGCTGCAGCACTGCTCTTGTGTTGAGGAGCACTTTAGTCACCATCAGCCCTTGTTTGTTTTCATCAGAGAATCACTTATGGAGTCAAGAAGTTCTTCATGCAGGCATGCAAGATCTAGGAAAATATATTATGTAAAATGTGTCTTAAATTACATTGAAAGGAGTCTTTTAGCAACGCAGGTTCTTAACTGGCTATGTGAATGCTGAGGTTTAGTGTTTATTCTCCATGCCTTCTTCCTGCCTGGGGGGCAGCACACCAAGCTCAGCAACAGGGCATATGAAAAGCTCCTCCGACACTCGCTCAGCCTCACTGAATGCTTTTTAAAACGCAGTGCAAACGCATTGCTTTGCTTTTTCAAACGACTGTCGTGGGCTTCCCACCTGTCTTTTGCAGGTTATTTCTAATTGTTTAACTCTTTTTCTGAAGTAGAGCAGGATTTTTGTCTGTATTTTGGATTTCCTTACAGAATATGGATTGTCAAGCACAACCACTCCTTGAAAAGAGGGTGCCTGTGTGGAAACTGAGGGACCAGAACAGTTGTAGGAGGGAAGAGAAGTGTAGTCCAAGTCTGGTTGGCCCTGTCACAAATGCTAGCTGAGAATGTACCATCTCCAAAAGCAAGTATCTCACTAGGGACCCAGTGCAGCTGCATTCTTACCTCCCACACAGGCTAAAAACCATGGTGGGAAGAACTTTGCTAGTGGGACTGAAGGGGATGAAAAGGCATGATTACTTGACAGACAAAACAGACAACCTGAGAGCATCTCTGGGGACGTTAGACTTCTCCAAATAACTTTGAAAAGCAAGCCCTAGCCCTTTACATTCTGCTGGGACTAGCAGTCAAGGATGGAGGACAGAGGTTTCCTGTGAGAGCACTTGTGCCAGCACCTCCACATCTGGAGGGTCCCAGTCCACAGTGTGGGGGAAAGAGCTGACAGAGGCTGAAGTGTGCAATCAGAGAATGTGATTCTCACTGAATCATGGAGTTGGGCAGTCCGTAATCTCGTCAAGAACAGCAAACCACTGGTAATCTGCAGAGAGGTGAGTGGGAACACATGATTTCCAGACAGTTCATATTACATTAACATGGAGACTAAGCACGGAGATAATCATGGGTGCTGAAAGCAATGGCTAAAGCTGGAAGTCTCTTCCTGTGGGCATGAATAACCCATGAGGACACTTCCGTTTGCTTTAGTGGAGGCAGGTTAGCTCAGAAAGGGCTGTCCTACCCCTGCTGGAACATGCTCCCAGGTAAACAGAACATCTACACAAACCCAGAACAAACCAGAGACTTAGGAGAGCACTTAAGTGAATTTCCAGCCTAGTACAGGAAATGTTTGTGACCCTAAGACAGGGTTCTGGCACATCAGCAGGCAAGGATCTGTCACATCAAGCCACTGTACCACCTCAGGACAAAGCACCATTCAATATTAGCACCAGTGATTACTAGTATTTCTAAGAGAAGGACCTACCAAGGAAGTGTGAGTGAAGGTCTAAAGTTATCATTACGCCTAAATAGAATATTTAATATGAAACTACACACGCTTCTGAAATTCTGATATGATGAGGTGAGAATCAGCAGAGACTCAGAAAAACCAGTTATTGTGGAGCCACTGATCTTAGCATGACACAGCTGGGCCACTGGAAGTGGAAGCAGAAACCATCAACATGCCATGGACTACAATACAGGTTGTACAAGCCTGAATAAAGCAAATCATAGGATAAGGTTGTCCTGATCCAATAAAAAACTGCTGCAGAGATGAACCCCCACTCCTATGGCCAGGCAAGGAAACATGTAAGAGAGATTTTGCCTAAGAAGGCTCAGTAGTTTATCCTTTCAGGTGTAAGAGCAAACTTTATAAAGAGGATACAGACTTTAAATCAGAAGATGGAGGCATGGCTGAGTGATGGGTTGGTTGTGTATCTCATAAACCAGTAGCATAGGACAGTATTAAGTATGCTAAGATAAAAGTGAGAAGCCTGAATGTGTAAAGCTTTAAAATCTCATAAAAGCCCAGGATGATGCTGGGAAGAGGCCAGAACAGACTGACTTGTTTGTAATTGCAGGTGGTCACAGGAGATGGCTACGTCAGTGCAGGGAGGATATCATACAAAAAACTGGAGGCATGCTGCAGTGATCAGACCACTCACTTCACAGTAAAATTAAAATTAATCAGGGCCAAACAAGAACTTCTCACAATATGTGCCTTGAAATACTGACAAGCAGGATGAGGGCAGCATTGGCCAAGACTCTCACAGCCAAGTGAAAACCTGGAGGAAGGACTCATCCCCAAAGCGTCCCAGATCAGGGATTTGTAAGCTGCTAGCCTGAAATCCTCTTTCCAAAAAAAGGAAATTCTGCTGCTACATGACCCCGCTGCTTCAAGGAAAAAAAAAAAAAAAAAAAAGCCAAGCAGCAAGGCAGATTTGGGTCCAGCTATCACAGTACAAAACGCAATGACGACTTGGTGAGGCCTCCCCAGTTCCCAGACTTGTTTCTTTATTCAGTCTGGCCAGCCAAGATTATGCTCCTATTGCCTAGTCACTGAATCTTAAAATTAAAATGGGGTGAGAAGTCAGTGGCAGTATTATCGCACTGAAGGGGCCAAGAATTTGACTTTTAGGCAACTAGGTGCCTGGCCTTTTAGCACTTTGCAGAAGGCTACTCTCCTTCCTTACCAAGTGTTGACATCTCTGAAAAAGCCTGTGGGTTTCTCAGCCCACCTGGCCATTTTTTTTCTCTTTTTGCAAACTTTAATTTTTCTCATTATTTTCCTTCTTTTTACCTTTGTATTCCATCCAAAAGCACTCTCAACTGTTGATGTGGTGTTTCCTGCTGTTTGCTCCATTTTAAACAGGTGTTTTTTCCAAAAAACATTGAACGTGAGGCTGTGTTTGATGTACAAATACATATGTTTTCCACACAGAGTGTTTAAGTATATGTTTTCTTGTAATTATCATGCATTACTGCCTGAAATCAATGGAAAGTTCCCCTGATTTAACTGTATCGACTGGACCTTGTCACTCTAATGTAAAAAGATGAATACCCTGCTCATGTGAAGTCAGCCCCGCATGCAGAAAGCAGACACCCAGTGCTAATTGTGAAAGATACTTCCCAAGAAAATGAATGCAAATTACACTGAAAATGCTAAATTAATGAGCTCTGTACATGGATTATTATGTTTTACTGCAGTACAACGGCAGAGATGCCTTTTTCTGCGAATTAAAAGAAGTTGCAATTATGCAAACCCCCCTCGCCGTGTGCCTAATCCCCTAGGGGGCAGCATGACCTAAAAATAAATTAAAGCTCAGCCTGGCAATTAGGATTTGTCAAAGGCCAGTTATATCAAATACCATTGCGTTTCCTCTTTGCTCTGACAAATTGGCACAAAGCTGCAAGAAATGGAGAGAGACTTACTGTTTCCAAATTATACGAGAAAATGAATATAATAAAAAAAGCAGTATCACTCTATATTCGTCTAGCTCACATCATAAATATATTTAATTTTGCAAGCTGTCAAAGCCAAGTACGTTGTACTTAAGTATCCTCTCAGCTGGTTTCCGAAGAAGGGGTTTATGGCTTCAGTTATGGATGGGCTCAGTTCCTTGTGTTAGCCCTAAGATTTTGCCTGTCTCTACCACTGCATGGGCTTGATCAGGAGGAATTAAATTAGGCCAGGTACCCAAGCTTAAGGGAGGTAGGAAGCACTGGCTCATTAATCAGTCGCTGCCAGGGCTTGGTAGACTAAGGTAGCCCAAATGCACACCAAACAGCTACAATGGTCCAGTCCTCCAGGCACATTCTGAGCGTGAGGGAGGGAGGGATGTGTGCCTACAGGGAAATGAGGAAGCTTCTGTCCCATGCTGCCTAACTTTATATTGTACAGTGTAAGAGGATCACAAAACAATTTTTCTTGGCAAGCATGAGCCTTCTGTTGGATGTTAATGGAAATAATGATGGGCAGGTTAAAAACACCAAGTGGCCGTTTGTCCAATATAAATACAACTCCCATTTTTGCCTGGGTCCCCATTCCCTTCTCATCCAGAGCTCTACTTTCTGGCTTTGGAAAACTATGGTCTGACTTCCTTAATTGCCCAAGCAGGGAGAATGAACACACTCACACACATGCAGAAAGCGCATGCCTGGCACACAGCCCGCAATTACCATTTCATTTAGCAATGGAGAGGATAAACTCCAAATGGACATGAGCATGTAAGCAGCTACCAGCAAACACCAGCATCCTTCCTGGAACTACCACCTCTCTGTCCACATGGACACCTTGCTGCCTTTTTGTCAGTGTTTTGGCTGAAAATGGGTTGTCAAGGGCTGAAGCCTATCTCCAGGAAAAGATAACTCTGTTTGACTGTTTTTAGAAATGGCAGAAACTGAAGTCAGAGGATTAGTAACTAATTTCTGGAGCAGCAGATCCCATTCAGTTAATAGTCTCCATAGGAGCAACAGTCAGTCACTGGGAACCCTTCGACTGAAGGCTTTCCCACCTGGCTGAAAATAAGTTGAGAAGGAAGAATAATGGTTCAGTATTATTTGACTTAAAATTAAAATAGAATTGGTGGGAAAAGGGACAAAGAAGTCTTCTAATAGAAAAGTGTCAGGTGGGTGTGCACATTTTTATGCTGGGGTCATTGCAGAAAGTATTTTTTATTTGTACTGGTCCCAGAACTGCTTAAAGAAGATGATACAGGTTCTTTGAACATGAAAGAACAAAATATGTATATCGGTGGATAACTGAATTAAAAAAAAAACAGGGTTTGATTGTAATCACCAAGGATGGGATAGATTAACTCAGTATATTCTAAGCTACTTCACCTCTAAATTCAACAGCAAAATACGTTTTGAGATCAGTTATACTGCATACAGAAACATTCTAACATAATAACTATTAGATTTCTGGAATACACTTTTAAGGAGAAAAAAATGTTCCTGAAGAAGGAGCTGGCAGTTACATAAAAAATTACTTATATTGCTAAGTTTGACTGTTGGATCTGATGATACATTTTAGGTTAACTAGTTCACATTTCTTTTGAAGTGAATTTCCTAGCGACAATGTTTGCACTATTCACCTGCCTCATCAAGGCCTGTTTAGAATACAGTGCTTAATACAGTTTTTAACCCATTATAAAGCCATGCACAGATAATTTAAAATGATCATAACAACTAACAAACACGTAATCAAGGAGCTCTTAAAATGTATTAAAATTCAGGTCTCTCGCTATTAGCAAAACCGCTTCATTAACATACTAAGACAATGTTCATTTGATAATTAGCTTCTGTTTTCTTTGCATCCTGACAGTTAAATCATCCCTGTGAATCCAGAGGGGAAAAGTTTTTGCTTCTACAAGGTGTCTTTGGTGAAGTCTAGGTTGACTCCTCATAGTTTTTAATCAACTTCCATATTTTCTTCTTCTTGTACTATTTCTGAAATGTTGCAAATTAAAGCCCCCTTCCACAGTGAATGTGGGAGTTCACGGCTCTCAGAGCTCAGGACAAGGAGAACTATGGCCCCCTTTTCTCCCCTGGACTCATGCTACTCTGGTAACAGAGGGCTCAAGGGAAAGGACTTGGGAATTCCTTGCATAAGCCCTCCATTGCACTCATGCACCATGTAGAGCTCAGAGCCCAGCAGAAAAGAAAACCAACAGGTCAAAGTCCACAGACTGAGAGTAGGATCATTGTTCTCCATCCTTTTCCTTGTCACCCGTTTTTCATTCCAAAGAGGGTTGGTTTTTTTTTTTTCAAGAAAAAAAGAGAGGACTGTTATTGAAAATAGATTTAAAAATATTTCAATCCCAGACATTTGATACCAGATTTTGTCTGACTTCGTGTTGTCTGCATCTGCTGAGACATCTCTGAGCTGAACATGCAGTATCCCATACCTGCAATCTGTTCCCATTGAAGCAGTAACCAATGGCAGTAGGTTGTTTATAGTGAAGGAAGAAGAGAGCATGGATTATTTACATGAGGCTACTCCACTCACCATCATGTCACCAGCCATTTCCAGGGAAACTTCTTGTCCTCTCAACAGATCTGCAATAAATAGGAACCCTGGCATTACTGGGTATACAGACTGGACCAAATGTTTATAACTTTCCCTGATATATATCAAACTTGAATATGTTCTTAAAGCCAAACAGTAATTAACTACATGTTCTAGTCTTTAAAACAGTAGATGCTGAGTGTTTCAAGTCTAAGTAGTAGGATGGCAGAACAGTCCAGAAGTATCTTACAAGATGGAGTGGCTGGATACTAAATGGCAGATGAAATTTAGTGTAGATGAACATTAAGTGATGCACATAAAAAAAACCCAAACAACTTATGATAACTTCACATATAATATTTTGGGCTCAGAGATGACTACTTAGGAATGAAAGGCTATAACAGGTAGTCCTATGAAAATGTGATCTCAGTGCTTAATAATGGAAAATCATAGAATGGTTTGGGTTGGAAGGGACCTTAAAGATCATCTAGTTCCAACCCCCCTGCCATGGGCAGGGACACCTTCCACTAGACCAGGTTGCTCAGAGCCTCATCCAGCCTGGCCTTGAATACTTCCAGGGATGGGGCATCCACAGCTTCTCTGGGCAACCTGTTCCAGTGCCTCACCACCCTCTCCATGAAGAACCTTTTCCTGATATCCAATCTAAACCACCCCACTTTCAATTTAAACCCATTCCCCCTTGTCCTGTCACTACAGGCCCTTGTAAAAAGTCCCCCCCAGCTTCCTTGTAACCCCTTCAGGTACTGGAAGGTGCTATAAGGTCTCCCCGGAGCCTTCTCTTCTCCAGGCTGAACAAGCCCAACTCTCTCAGCTTTTCATCATAGCAGAGGAGCTCCAGTACTCTGATCATCTTCGTGGCCTCCTCTGGACTCGCTCCACCTGGTCCAACTGGTCCAACTGTTTAAAATGTTAAAAATGCCTAGGAAAGAAAAAGAGAACAAAAGAGAAAACATAATACCGTTGTATAACATCATTGTACATCTGTGTCCTGAACACTGTGTACAGTTCTATTTTCCCTTCTCAAAAAGGACATAGCAGAATCGGAAAAGGCTCAGAGAATGTTGGCACAGGTATGAACACAGGTATGAAATTGCTTCCCTACAAGGGGAGGCATCTTCAGACTGAGGAGATAACTGAGGAAAAATACACTAGATGTGTATAAAGATCTGAGTGCCAAGGACAGGACAAAAGGAAAGTGATTATTGTCCCTCATCCAGCACAAGAACAAGGGACTATCCCATGACACTGGCAGATGGGAGATTATAAACAATCAAAAAGGAGATGGTTCTCCACACAATGATATTAAGCAAAATAATTCTTTATCAAAAGACATTGTGGGAACTAAAACTGCATGAATTCAGGGAAAGACTGGAGAAGTTCAAGTAACAGAAACTCAACAAGGGTTAAATACCTTGTCTGGTTCAGGAGATCTCTGAGCCACAAGTTGAAGGAGATTGGAAGGTTATTTTGGAAAAGCACCACTATATGTTTTCCTCTACTCACTTGGTCTCTTCCAGACACGTACTTTTGGTTATTATAGGTTATTAGCTATGTGGACCTTTGATCTGACTTGGCACTGAAGTTCGTATATTCTCACAATTTTATATCAGATGAGGTTCTTCCCTGGGAAAGACCCTGCAGCAGGAA
>NW_010248264.1:5869-18259 GCF_000690775.1 Eurypyga helias | reverse complement strand
CAGGAATGTTGCCAGACATGCCCTCAGAGAAATTACTATATCTCCCTACCTTAACAGAAATGGAGCCACCAGAGAGAAGAAAATGCACCATATAACAAAGCACCATTCACTGATTTTCATTTTACTATGTTCAGACCACTTTGTATTACTGTTTTGGACAACTGCTGTAATAATGAAGAGATAGTATAGTGTCACTGATGTCTTCTCACATTAAGTTTTTAATTATATTTTTAATTGATTTTTGTTGTTAAATTACATGCACTGAATTGTACAAAAGCTACAAACTTTCTTTCATCCTACCACATCCACTAGCACAGACACTGACTGAAATGAGTAGGGAAGGGGTTGTTTCTTTTCATATATATGGATGCAGAAGCTAGATATCAAGCAGAGGTGTTAGATAATCAGTCCTTCTATCTTTTACCTTAAAAAGTACTCATCTCTGCTTTGATATCAAGGGCAGCTGGAGAAGCATATTCTTTGCACCCATCCATATGTTTCTGAGATGTGTGGGAACAGCACTCACAGGAGATAACAACCAAGAAAACAGCATAAAACTACATGAAAGAAAGGAAAACCAAATCTTTAGGCTGATGACATGTTGCCTTCCTTTCTCCTATTGCATCACTGACTCTTAAGAGGTGATTTTCTCCCCTCTTCCACAAGGTTTTCTCAAAGCCTTGCTGTGGGACCGCCACATTTCTCAGGCCATGGAAACAGCCTTCCTGTTCTACTGTGAGCTGCCCTTGTAAACCCTGCAGGGACCAGCCTGGCCGCTCACTCCTGCCAAGCCCAGGCTGTTAAATAAAGTCTCAGATCATCGGGGGACACCCTCTTACCACCATACTCACGACAACCAGCTCCTTTCCACTATTGCACATTTGCCTCTGTTTCTGAAGGAACCTGGACCTTGGATGGGGTGCGTTGAGCCAGGTGGCTCATGAGGGGAGTGGAGGTGAGTGTCTAGGGAGAGGAAAGCACTCTGGGGAAGCAGCACAAACTCCAGCAAGTCCTTTCCTCCCATGATATGTCATCTGGCAGTGGCTCCTACCTATTTATGAAACCTACCAGCTCCTGGTTACCTTCATGACCATGGGAGGTTTGGATCTCTCATTGCCTTTGGCAGAGCAATTCAAATTCATCAGGTAGCACCCATCAGCACTGAGGTACTCACAGTGTGATACTGTCATGGCAAGTTTCAGGTAACTTTTAGCAATTTCAGATGGCATTCAGAGCGCAGTAGGAGAACAAAGACTTTCCTCCATCTAAAAATGCAAAATACTTGACCTTGGCTCTAAGAGCTTTGCCAGATGCCGTGATATATTTAACCTTCACCTTCAGAGTTACAAAAACTAAGTCTTGAGGTGTTGAAAGCCCTAGATGTTTTTTTAATGGAAAGTGAGAGAAAACGGCAAATCAGCCACAGAGAAGGCTCTGCCGAAAACTGCAGCTGCATCAGTGTGACTGGGTAAAAAAAATGTTTTTAAAACAGAAACTGCTGATACGGCTTTTGATGAAGCCTCTGCAGCAGCTGTGATGGCTTTTAACATCGAGTTTTCAGTGGGGGAAAAGATGATATTTCTTGCGTTGTCATTTTTATGAATAACACAGGCGGGTTTCAGAATGTCAGGCCAGGTTGAGGAGCAGATGTAAGATTAGCTGTGCCTTGGATCGATCTGAATATCAGGGGCTGAGCAGTCTGCTGGGGGTGATAAGCACAGGGGACAGAGTTTGTCAGTCCTCCAGCTCAAGCTGTCTTCAACACAAGCTGGTGTTGGTGTTGGGTGGCAGCGGTGATACTCAGGAAGGTGTTTCTGAGCAGCTGCCTCCCAGGGATGCCATAGGAAACAAAGCAAAGAAGTAAAAGTCAACTGTAAGAAGATATCTGCTGTCGCAGGGCATGGACAGGCTCTCCCTGGCATGTCAGAACTGCTCAGTCTCTCAACACTCCACACAGGAAAGCGTGACTCAGGGGCAAAGTCTACCATGAAATCTCTGAAAAAATGAATATTACGTCTTCCAAATCAGACTCTCCTTTCAGGCAAGACAGAGGCAGCGAAGCAGTTGGTTTCAGGCACCATGGCTCCCGATTAAAATCTGCTCCTGGGACAACAGGACTGAGGAGCGCTTCTGCTAAAAGCTGACTGAAGACAAATGTCTCTGTGAAAAGTTCTGGCTTTGAGGACGTACATTTTCAAAAGGAAATGTTTTGTGGAGAATTTTCTGACTAGCTTTGCTTGAATCTCTCCTAAGGAGAAAGAGGAAAGGATCCTGCAACTCATGGATGGTTCATATTGAACTGTCAAAAAGATCCTGAATTTTCTCCCAGGGAATAGAAACACTCCCAAGAGGCTATTCTCTGCCTGAGAAAGCTAGCAGTAGTCTTTTGGCTTTTTGAACATGTAAGTTAGCAAGAATTGCAGTAGGGGTGTACTGCTGGAAAATATGATTCAGTTTTTTAGGGATGGTAACCTTGAACCCTCTCTGTTTCCCCACTAAAATTTATTAGAAGTGTGATATGGAATTTGTTCATGCATGAACCAGGGTCCAGGAGTCCAGAACAAATTTCCCCAAGTTACATTTTATTTTTCTCCTACCCCTTTTCAAATTTCCTTTTTTGCTCCTCATGCAAGATCCTAGTCCTGCAGGAAGCTGGTGGTTGGAAGCAAAAGTGTGGCCACTTCCAACAGTAGTGCGCGCTCATGGCAAAAGGGAAAGATTTGCCAGAGATTGGTAAGTACCAAGGACACATATCATGTATTGAAATGTAGCAAAGGCAAAGTGTCCTCTGTCAGTTGTGGTGGGAATAGATGTTACCATTTCCACTGCAAATCTGCTCTTTCTTGGCAGCTTGTTGAAATAATAAAAGTGGTGTGTTGGAGCTGGAGTTCATCCTTGATGGGAGGAAAATTAAACATTGGGGCTGACTCTCTTTCCTAGTTTGGAAGACTCAGGAGGTGGCTTCTTACATTCCTGTACTTTGCAAGTGTTTATAGGAATGTGAAAGAAATGCACCACTGAAAATCAGTGGATGTGACATGAGACCACTGACTGATCCAACCCAAAACCCCCTCCCTGACTCAGTGCTGAGTCTTTGATGTTAAATTAAGCATTATGCTGTGCAAGATGCTTACACTTATAGTCTTTAGTCAGTATCTTTGTTTAGACCATTTTTTCTGAGTCATCGAAATGACCTTATTGGTGTCGCAGCTAAGCACCACATAGCCACTCACTATGCTGATCATGAAGTGACCAATGCTCCGCCAGACCCCAAGCAATGACAGTCCTGGCCAACCACCACTCCCTCTGCAATATTATTGCTGAACGCAACATTATATGTTACGGGATATCCCTTTGGTCAGCTGGGGTTGGTTGTCCCAACTGCGCCCCTCCCAACTCCCTGTGCACCCCCAGCCTACTCGCTGGTGGGGTGGTGTGAGAAGCAGAGCCTTGGTGCAGTGTAAACACTGCTCAACAATCACTAAAACATCCCTGTGTCACCAACACTGTTGTCATCACAGATCCAAAACATAGCCCCATACAAGCTACTAAGAAGAAATTTAACTTGATCCCAGCCAAAACCACTATGACTAGTGACTTTTATGGTCTGAAAATCTTAAAAGGACCTCTTAGATTTGGGGTAGAATTTCCATTCCTTTCTATGGGGTTGAGTAAGAGCAGGGTTGTCTCTGCCTCCTACATGACACCCGTGAGTTCATTTTTGTTTGTCTGTGGTTTAACAACTAAATTAGGCCATCTGACACCTGCTAAGGACCTCTTCTCGCCAGGTAGTGATTCCTTCTTTAACAATTTTCTTCCCTGGAAAATTGGCATCAAAAGATTTTGAATAGTGCTGTGCTTTTCCTAAGTGTTTAGAGTAAAAAGCAGGAAGAGTGAATTATTTTTCCTGTATAAAACAGAAAAGAAAGAGACTCACTCATTCATGACCTTGAGGACTCATGGCCTCGAGGACTCATACCCTCTGCTCTGCCTAGGGAACAAACCATCACCGTTGGGATCTGAAGCCAGCTGGCATAAATCTTGCTGTGATGGAATCAGGGATCAGAGCAAAATGGATAGAGCTGGGGCTAACTGCAAAAAAGATTTATGGAACCTGCTCTGTTACTGCTGCAAAGCACAGAGGGAAAAAAAAACCTCCCTGAAATTGCTAGCCTAATGTGTATGTGTTACAACAATAACATACTTTAGTAGATAATCAGGCAGCTTCTGGTTAAGATTTCACTGGACTATATGCAAGGGTTTCAGTGGATTTGCTTTAAGATTTTTTGGGGATTTCAAGACTCAGTAGATTGAACTGGATTTCCTTAGAATTTTTCAGGCTATATAACTGTGACCTGAACAACGGGATGAATTCAATTAGGCTCATTCTTGCTTTTCCATAATGCTTGCTTTCACTGGACACAGATTTGACTCCCTTTTTTATTTATATTTCCCTGATTTTCTTCTTTTGTCTGCTGCTTGAAGATTTTGTATTATGACAAATCTTCCTGAACAAATTTGGGTTGCAATCCCATCAGGAACCAGCAAAATAACTTCCTTTGTATTGGATAATTTACCTTTCAAAAAAGAACTCCATACATTTGCACCACCTCTGTGATACTTGGACCTGTCCCTGAAGAGGGATTTGACCACCAGCCCGGTGGCATTCAACTCGAGTGGGAAGCAGAAGCAGAAAGCAGAACCCTCTGGGACACTACTAGCCAGTGTTGTGTTTTTGGGTGCTGGAGAGCAGGTTGGTTCCAGGACCTGTGCTGTCTATTCCTTCCTCTCTGATTTTCTTCCTTTCTTTTTCCTTCTTCGCTTGATACTCATCTTCTGTCCCTTGAACCTGTGCACTCTATGTGCTGTGCAGGCTGACACTGATCCATGAGTATCCTCCTCCAGGACTTGTCTTACCTTCTCTCCTGCACCCTCCAACCACCCTGCAGGCTGGCTGGCATTTCTTGAGAGCACAGATAAAGGAGAAGGAGGAGGACAAAAATTGGCTCCTTCTTTATCCTTCCTCACCAAACAGGATAGGAATTGAACACGAACCAGAATGAAATTCCACTGATGACTATCTTTCCCAGAACACTTGGGAACAATATGAGACCAGAATAATGGCTTCATGAGCACTGCAGCCCCTACACATATTCTGATGTCCTCTCCTAGAAAGGGCTTTACTTCAGGACACAATGGAGCCCTAAATGGAGGAAATGATGCAAAAATACTTTAAAACTGTTGATGTTATTTAATGGTTTCATGTAAAGCCAAGGATTTTGTGACAGAACAAAAAAACATATATAGAACAATGTCCTTCTAGTATGGACGTTCCTGGCTTGTCTATGAAATTCTAAACTTAGCAGAAGACATAGAAATTACAAGTGTATGTGCACACCAATTTTAATTAGCATGTATTGGACTTCAAGTTCTACAATCAAAACTAGAGATGACAATGCATGCATGCAGAATTAACAAAATGGCAATGGTAACTCCCAAACAGACATTTTTACAAAAAGAGCCCTAAAACAGCATCTAAATGAGGTCAGAATTTGTTTACTGAAACATAACGGTCTTATAATTAAACACAAAAAACAGTGCTTCAGATTTGTCTCTGACAAGAAAGCAATGACCTCTGGATACTGATGTATATCAAGAAATAGTATTTAATACTGTAGGAACATTAACATGTTATCTTTTATCTCAAAAGCTGCTTGAATCATTTTGTAAAGCCGATATCATGAACTAAACATACGGAGAAATAAAGATTTTTTTTTCAAGGAAGATAAAATTTCTATTCCTTCGTATTATTACAAAAGATTTGAAAAACAACATGTTCTGGCCTTAAGTATCAGACTTACATTTTGTCTTTTGTTATCACTTACAATAGCACTGCTGCTTGAATACCCAGCCATATCAAATGAAAGTTATTTGTATATCTCTATCCTCTCAGGAAATCTTGACCTTGAAATAGAATAAATATGTAACATGTTCACAGCTAACACCACCAGTGCTAAAAACCATAGGCATTGAACAAAAACATGCAGAAGATGAGCTTGTGCAGTGCTATTTGACTCATTGTTGCAAAATGAGAAATTACAGCTTAAATGTTTTGCTGTCTTTGAATGACCCTTCATTTGTAATTGATTCAGCTCAACAGACTGCAACTCTAAAACCATTGAGATATAGAACTTACTTGTCCCATGTTTAGAGTATGCTTCAGTCACTCTACCCAAATCAAACTGCACAGGATGGGACCTTCTCTATTTGAGTGCTTTGGTAATGTGCCACATTAACTTAAAGTCTGAGATGACTGGTTATACAGGCTGAGATTTTTAGATGTCCACCAGGAATAAACAAATCATATTTAACATTTGTTGACCAGGTCCATAAAAGGAAGTGGATTACACATAAAGCAAAACCTATAAAGCAAACAACACAAAAAATAACTGGAAATCCCCTGAATGACTACTCGAGGCAACTTTGTACACGACATGAGTCCTTCCTTTTGCCACTACCCCAGTGCGAAGATGGGCTGTAGCCTCAAAGATACCAACAGACATCAGCTTTGCTTTAGATTGATGAAAGATGAAGTAAGAAAGGTTTGGAGTCAAGGGATCATATCATAGTACGTTTGACACGTAAAAGGTATAAAAAAGAGCCTATCCAAAATCCTGTTTGTTGACACCAACAAAGAGGAACTAAAGAGATACCATGAGGACTCAATATCTAGTCTTCTTTATCTTCCCAGACACACACAATTGATCCTGGGGACACATGCGCTGTTGTGCTTGTGAGTGTGTGGGTGTGAGTAAACAAGCGAAATCTGTGGGAGAAGGAGTATGAGGGACTGCAGTCAGTTTTCTTTAAAACCAATATCACCCTTGCTTCTGAAAGGCCTCAAATTGAGTTTTGTTACATTAATTTTCTTCAAGAGTACTAACAGGAGTTATAAATTAGCCGTTGGACTGAAATGATAAGCACTAATGTGACAAGCTGGGGAAGGTGCCTAGAGGGTTCTTACAGAGGCTGAAGCTAGCTCTGATGTTATTTAATATCTTTAGTGTGATTAGAGAAAAAAAAAAAAAAGAAGATTAGAAACACACTGATATAATTTGCAGATGATTCTTCCCTGGGAAATGTTCCCATCCTTTCCTGGGAACATGTTATACATGTGTATAATATGAAAGGAGTAAAGGAATCTGAGGGGATGGAAATAAAAACACAGGATTGATGTAGGAAAAAGGGAAGGTGCAGAGCAAGGCTGTTCTATGGGGATGATAAATCATATTGCCCTCCTTGATAACGCATGCATTAAGAGTGAACAGAAAGTAGTCACCGAAACTTGCTGTCCAACAGATTTCTTATGTTATATGACTAATAAAATACTGTAACTGTCTTACTGATGTTGTGAACAACAGGAGGGCCATTTAAGATAGAAAAAAAATTAATTAAAAAGTAAAAACTCAGGAAAGGAACCTTATTTATTAGTTTTGAATTTTTATTTCAAAGAAAGGGTCAGAGAAGGGCAGGGAGAATGGATGTGAATTTTCACAGGAATACACCACATGAATGAATGTAATTTCAAAAGCTACATTGCCACTACATAGAAAAAAAAAAAAAGGTGAAGGTAAGGAAGCTTTGAATAAAGTCATGTAAGAACAGGGAGTGAGCTTCAATCTTGAGCAAAGAGGCAGAGATGAGCAGGGAGAAAGGACCGAGGGGCTAGCACTTACTTCCCTGGGGAGTTCCGCTCTGAGAAAGAGCATTTCAAAACACTGCCGTGCCCCCCAACAGTCATTCTGCAAGGATGCTGGTCATGACAAAAAGAACTAGATTCAATACACCTAATTGGAGATACCAATATGCAGATTTCTACTCAGAGACAGCTATATAGACTACTTTTCATAGGCAATACAAGGAAGCAAGTATTGCAAGGGTGAGTGTCAACTCCTCACAATGCAGGTGTGTGAAACAGGGCAACACAGGACATCTGTGGCATAAAAATGTAACAAAGGCACAGCATGCACAGCTAAAAGTGACGGAATAACAAAATGTGTGAAGCAAAAGTGGACAGCTTGCGACAGAAAGACAAAAGTAGTTTTAATATTGGAAAAATTGGAAGTGTAGGGGACGACCCTCAGGGCAAGCAATGAAAAACCCATCCAAGACAAGATAAAGCATTAGAGAAGGAAGAATCAATCCTCCACTCTTGGAGCTATACTACTGGGTGTAAACCACACAGCTGAGCCAGGTGCTTGAGTGACAGTGACTGTGTGGTGTGATGGAGGGTCTGCTGTGCTGGGCTGGTTGGCCCTGCTCTGGTCAGTACACCATCTTCAACAGAGCAACAGCCTCAACAAGCAAGGTGATGTCTAACAGGCACAACAGGGTAAAAACACTTGCTTTTTGGGTTAGTAAGCTCATTCGGATCCCCTCAGGAATCTTAGTCCTCTATTCCAGTTACAAAGGAGACAACTCTTTCAGTCAAGTTATCCATCTAGCTCTGCTATTTTGTGCAATTTGCACATGGATAGTATCACAAAAACTGGTACTGCATTTTCCAGCAAATTTACTGTTCATTAAAATTACATATTTGAGCAAGTGGAAATGGCAGAGTTCAAGTTTGTTTTCTCTTAATCATGAATCATCTGTAAGTACACAAATAAATTAGGCAGTCACAGAAGACCGTCAGAGCTACCAGATGCAGTGATTCAGAAGAGTTTCTTAGTCTGGGCTAGTGGAGAAAAAAAATTGCAAAACTGGGTGATGAGGAGAAATCCAACAAAATATCAAAGTTCTCAGCTAGCTGGAGGTTGTGAACAATAAAAGAGTACTTTTTAAAAATGAACATTGTCTGACACATCCTATATTGTACCACAAAGCTTTAAACAATTGTGACAATAGGCTTTGCTTTGTTAAAAATAACTTGTCCCTGACTTTTCTCTCAAGAACTCCCGGAGTAACTACCGAAGTCAATACAGTTATATTGCAGCCACATACCCTTCAGACGCCAGCCCTTTGACTCTGCTATGCACATGGATGGAGAGGAAGGAAACCTGCCCTTTTCTGAAAAGAAAATTGAAGCATATGACGTGGAAAAGAAATGAGATGTGGCAAGAATGAATTTTAAAGAAATGATCGCCAGAAAGAAACTAACCTTGAAAGAAGCATGTGAATGTAGATTATTTAATAGTATAAAGCTTCCGTGTTCCTCTCTCATACAAGCACCTTGAGAGGGACTTTATCATGTCGGTGGGCACCGGAGATGATTTTTTTTCTTCTGGTGTTACATTCAAACACTCAGAGAAAGTTTCAGTTGCATCAAGTCCCAGACCAATGGAAAAGGCACATTTTCTCCCAGTGCCCCACCAAAATCTTGGCTCCACAAACAATAAGCAGAAGGAGAATCCTCCTCTCAGTTCCCATAGTAGCCTCAGTTTGTTACTACTTTTATTTCATCAGCCTGCTGGCTGAGAGTCATCCCCATACTGTCTCCTCACTTTGCCACATGCCTCTCAGGCTCTCCAAGATGGAGAATGAGCCATTTATGACCCAATTTTCCAGGCTGCCTGAGTACAGCTGAGTTAGAGTAAAGGTGAATGGACACAAGAAGTAGCTACCTCACCTGGAACCAGTCCAAAAGCTATACATCAGATGTAGCTATGCACTGCAGAGGAGTGGATGCCAGAGAGACACGGCTTGCAATGCTCCTTCCCCTTTCCAATCTGTCCTGGCACATGGAGCCATCCAAGCACAACATCTCCCTTCCACTGCACAAATGGCTGCAGTGAAATGTCCATACTTTCTAATTTCAAGACCATTAAGAGGCCCTTTGTGCAACTCACGAAGCCATTGAGCAGTCCACAAAAACCTGTGACTCTAAAAGGCCTTCACTCACACATGCCACTTGCTCTTTGACTCCTTTTCTCCCTGGCTCATCAGTTCTGTGGGTTTCTTACAAGAACTGGACATACAGCTGGATTTAGAATAGAAACATCACAACTGTGTGGCCTTCATGGTCAGGAAACTGTTTTCTCATGGACTGTGACTTGATCTGCTCAGCTCTGTGGCACAAAACCAAGAGAGACAACACCTGTCCCTGAGAAGACAAGGGAATGAGGAGACTTAGCAATAGAAAGCATCAGAGAAAGGAAGAGGCAATCACAGAGACAAGAAATCTGATACTGATTCCATGAGTGGCATTTAAAGTTAAAGAAAGAAGCAAAAAGAAAGATCATGTCAGTTGCAATGGTGGCCACTACCAGGTCTCTACCCTTTCTCTATGTGTACACAACCCTGTGAGATCAGTACAGTTATATGTGCACAAAAAGATGTGGAGGTTTGAAAGTGAAGAGCCTTACCTAGCATTCGTTTAGATAACTAACCCAAAGACAGACATTCTACTGTACAAAGAATAATGCCCATTGTAAAACTTGGTGCAAAACATTTCTTGCAGAAAAAAAAGAGAAGATGTTTACCTGTGCATCTCTGGATCTGTTGACTTGAAAACAAGAAACAAAGGAACTTTATACTGCAATAGTAAATTTAAGCTGGCAGATGCTTTATGACAGTTTGTAGTGTGGCTATGGGATGTCTTATCCTAAGTATTCCACAATGTTCTGTTTAAAAGCGATGGTACAGAATCATAGAATCATAGAATCACTAGGTTGGAAAAGACCTTAGAGATCATCCAGTCCAACCGTATCTGTCCGCCACTAAACCATATCTCTCAGCACCTCATCCACCCGTCTCTTAAACACATCGAGGGATGGTGACTCCACCACCTCCCTGGGCAGCCTGTTCCAGTGTGTGATAACCCTTTCGGTGAAGAACTTCTTCCTTACGTCCAATCTAAACCTCCCCTGGCGCAGCTTGAGACCATTACAGAATGGTCTCATTTGCCAAATAAAAGGATGTGTGTCTCATATGGCGACACTAGATTTTGGTTTTCAATAAAAGACCAAAATTCTAGGGGCATTCCGATACCTTGTTGAAGACTGAGCATTTTGGAATAACAACTTTTAAAGTAAAATTCAGTACTACTATAAAAAACACTGAAGTAAACAAATATGTGTGGAGGGAACAATGGCTAAAAAGAAAACACTACCACTTTTTAATTACATTATTTTCAACCTAGTAGATGTAGAACGATATTTTTAAAAAATCCCAAGACCCACATCCTTGGATCTACCAGAGCAAAGGCGTTTTTTACCAAGCCTTGGGATGCCACAACAGTCTCCAGTGGGGTATCACTGGTGACCTCGCAAAATTCAGAAACATCCTTCTGGGAAACAAGGGTTATTGCCCAGCTAGGAGAAGCAGGATTCCTGTCTTTGGCAACGTCTGTCAGTCTTGCCATGGCAGTGACGAGTAACCTTGTCAGCTCAGTACAATGATTATCTGGAGGCTTTCCAATATAATAAAGGAATATGGCTTGACCAGACTTTATGCTCCTCAGAAGTGTTCTGCAGTCTAGATCCTAAAGGTCTATAAGTGCAGATGGGTAGTATATAGTATCCATAGTTGTTGCCTAAAATTTGATTCTAGTTGTTTCCCAGCTACATCCATTCCCAACTGTGCGTCTTCTAGGGCAGGAATCTAAACCAATCTGGGCTTTGGAAACAAAACCCCCTAATAGCAAAGCATGAAGCCTTCCTCTGACAGGTAACAAACGTCAACATTGATTTGCAAAGGAAAGTCAGACATCTTTCAGTGCCTGGGAAGCAAGTCATAATGTCCCTGATGTTAAATAAGACCCAGTTAGTTGTGCTGTGGTGACAAAATGACTGATTTTCCATTCTCACTCTGACAAACCATGGATGCCAATATCTGATATTCATATAGGAGTAAAAGGTTTTTGTTAACTACTTACCTTGGGCGATGGAGCAAGCTTCTGCCAAACATTTGATGTTCAAATGTACAGTCTGCACGTTTTTACACAGCACTCTGCTCCCCAGAAGGGAGCAGACTATTGCCTTTTCTCATGGGCTTTTAGTAACTTAAGCCGATTTTAAGAATTCAGATCAATTGGGGGGTTTATTTCAATTTGATATTGTTGCAAACTGAATTTTCTCTCTCACAGAAGAATTTGATATGTCTTCTGAATCCACACTGAAGTAGTTATCAAAAAGCAGTTATCAAAACATCAGGAGTTCTGATGAAATTTCTGTCTCTGAAAAAAACCTTGAGATTTGAGATTTGCTTTGCTTCTGTATTGAAACAGAAAGAGAGATTTGTGGGAGATAAAATTAAACTTCTGGTAATGTCAGATTGTAATCAACAATACAGCTGAGCTGAGAGATAGTGTTCACCTAAGGACAGAGAAAAATGTAGGCAAACAACGTTCCTAAGAAGTTTCAATAAGATTTACTCAAGAGAAAAATATGC